>NC_044905.1:81827397-82120430 GCF_001633185.2 Quercus lobata
ATAAAACCATTAATTAGATCACTTCTGCACTATTATTGATCTACATTATTTAGGTTTACCTCTCTCTTTATAATTATGACCATATCATTCATTTAATTGAATGACCATAGTTTAGCTTAAGATTGTCTAATTTTCATTCTTTTGATATTTGATAGACTAATGATACACCTTATATTGAAGATTTGCATTCTTCAAGTACTGTACTTTGTGAGATCATATTAACTGCAATTTCATTGTCTAATTGATTACTATTCAATGATGTTATTCTACTTCTACCTTTGCATTCTGAATATGTGGAAGCAGCCATGGGGTCTTGGATGTACAAATACTTAAAATCGTTTTTTGTTCAATCAATTCAATGATGGTTTGTTACATATCTTGAAGGCTTTATTTCTAAACTTTTTAAACAACTCAATCAAATTTGGATTAAAGAGGAGTAATTGGGAAAAAATTAGAGCATTTAGCAATAGTAATACTAATTATGGTTGGCTTTCATATGAGCTGCTACACTGATATTTCTTTTTTAGTTTTATTTCATCTATGAAGTGCATATGATGCCATATAAACATCTGTAAGTATTAATTGCATTGATTATCTTGATAATTCTTAATAGGACATTTCTTAAAGATTTTTTTTTTTTTTTTCATTTTTCACAGCCAATATTATGTTTATTTCAATTCAAGACAAACATGATTAAATTACACATCTATGCAAAGTTTTCCCGTGCATCGCACGAGTTTGCAACTAGTATCTATTATAGAAATAGCTACAACTCGGCCCAATTTTTTATTTTATTTTTTTGACTGAGGCCCAATTTCTTTAGAACCACCTAGGAGTTTATTTCTCTAACAAGTTTAAGGCCTGCCTCACTACAAATTTATGTCCAATCACATACACAGCTAAACCCATCAGAATTCTTAAGCGCAACCCAGATACACGAACAGACCGCCCAAGACCCATCATGTCGGATCGGTCAGGTTGGCCATTCAGTCCTAACAACTATTGTCCTTATTTAAATCAAAGTAATTTTGATCTAAACCCAAATAGTATCAACCAGAGCCCAACCCGTTACTAGGTCAAGTTTTTTTTTGTTGATATAAAAGGTAGAAACTAGGTCAAGTTTTAAACGCCTGTTTCCCTAGGTTTTCACTTTTGAGATAAAGGAAAAGAGTTTGTGGCTGGTGCAAAGCGTGGGTGACAGTGCTCGACAGAGAAACCAATCGATCAATCAAATATGGAGAGTCTACCGCAACAATTGTTGGAAGAAATACTGTTAAGGGTTCCAGTGAAATCTATGATTTGTTTCAGGTGCGTAAAAAAGTCATGGCACACTCTTTTCCAAGACCTGATTTTCATCACGAAACACTTCCGCCACCATCTTTCTTATAAACACCCTAGTCGTCTCATAAGGTGCGACCGCAACAAAAACATGAGATGTATTCTTTACACGGTCAAAAAGCTTTGCGGCCCAAGTACTAACACGTTGCTGCGCTTTCATTTTGATGATGATCTTGATGATGGTGGTTTTGTTTTTTTTATCGAGGGATTTAGCATGTATTTTGACCGAATTGACATATGTGTTTGCATCAATGGCATAATATGCCTTGGACATTCCTCCGTTGGTTTTGTTTTATGGAATTCGGAAATCAAAGAATTTAAGGACGTTCCCGCACCTCCTAGCCCTAACGTTGGTTACCATAAGACCACTTTTGCATTTGGTTATGATCACTATTCTAATGAATTCAAAGTTGTTAGCATCTACACTAAATTTCAGATACATACAGGACTTCTATCTCCAAGTGTTCAGATTTACAACGAAAGTACCGGTTACTGGAGACAAATTGATACCGTTTTTGATCAATCAGTCATTTGTTTTCCTGGTTATTATAATGAATTATTCTTCAATGGAGTTTATCATTGGACCGGCTGTATTCTCATGGATGATCGCGGGCAACATTTGGAGGCCATCATATCCTTTGACATGAGAGAAGAGGTATTTCGAACCATAAAGATGCCAGATTTTGGTGATGTTTCTCATTCCAATTACTTTGGGAAGACTTTAGGTGTGTTAGGAAATTGTATTGCTTTGATTATTTATGACAAAAGAGTGATGGAGAAAAAATTTGAGATATGGGTGATGAGAGAATATGGAGTTAAGGAATCTTGGACCAATCTATATGCACTTGGACCTATTTCAGTGATTCAGAGGGGACAAGAATTATTGATGAAGGATTGGCTTTATCTTGTTGGTAATAAGCTTCTTATCCTTAAAGATAGAGGACGATTACTCTTGTTTGACTTTGTTGCTCAAAATCTTAAGAATTTTCATCTTAGAAATCCTCCAGACTCCTTTTCTTTATTACAGGTTATGGATTATGAGGAATACTAGTTTGAGTCACTGTCCTCCAGAGTTAGTGTGCCCCTTACTTCTATTATTGGTATAGCATAGTCTAGTTTTCCTCCTTTCTCTTCTGATTTTTTTTTTTTTCTTTTTTTGATGCAATAGGATTTGAAATTCCAGGATAATTGCTCTATCATCAAGTGTAAAAGAGTCATCAAACTCTTTTTTTAATTAGTTATGATTGTTTGATTCAAAGAATGTGATATTTTATCGTATATAAATATTGGGTAATTGAATTTCAATTCTCCATTCCTATTTAGTTCTCAAATTTTTTAATGGATCAGTATAGTATTAATTTGTCATGCATTGAAATTGTTATAAAATTTTAGGGGAAATATATTATGTGAACTATTTTGGTTGTGAATCTACCTTTATCAATGCTGGCTAGATTTTTCTTCATGAAGACAGGGAATTGTGTAGACTTTTCTTCAAAACATCTCTGCTATTTTTTTCTTTAATGTCTAGTTGATCAAGGAAATTTACACAAACTTTTTTGCTTTTTCAAACACTTGTAAATGGTAAAGTGGTCAGAAAGTCTACGATTGCAAGTATTGAAGATGATGGCTATCTCTTGGTTTTTACATATTTCATATACATCTTACTAGTATCTCTAATCTAATAATTTATTTTTTCACCACACCAAAGTTGCTAAGTTATCCCCCTTTCTTATTGATTCTCAACTTATTATCTGGAATAGCAATTTTGTACTCCCATCCAAATCCACGCTACTTGTGATGGCATTGCTTTGTTAAACCTGAGCAAGTTTAAATTTCATGTTTTCATATAAATTATTTGATTATTTGATTTTGGATTAGAACAACTTTCCTGATAGCCTTGATTGGTACAAGGAAGTTGTGCTGCAATTTAGTGAAAGGGAACACAGAATAAGTTCCATGGAAAGGTAGTCTTGTCTAAATTTAATTCTTAAGGAATTAAGAATCTTCAAGCTCGCGGGCTTCCAGACTTGATCCATGCATTATAGGTTACAACTTACATGGAAAGCCTAGTTTCAACTTGCTCCTAAATAATAATTTGTATATAGTACGCTTTGGTTTTTCTTTTTTCTTTTCTAGGTTTTCAAAATGTGTGGTTTAGAGAAGGTGATAACGCATCTTAATTAAATAGATGATGTGGTAGCCAAATTTCTATCTTTTATTCCTATTCTATCTCTAGAACTTTTTGAAGGATCAATATATTGTTAATTTTTCATGACTTGGATCTATGATAAAATTTTGGGGAAGGTAAAATTATTTGAATCATTTTGATTGTCAATCTACTTGTCGAGACATATCTAGCTTCATGAAGACTAGGTAATGGCTTGCAATTTGTGCATTGAAGAGTGACTGCTCGTTAAGGGATTTAGTAGTGTTCAACATAACAACTTACCTATTTCTTACTTTCCTGTCTATTTAGCCTAGGGATCTTTACAGAGATCTAGACGAAAACACGAGTGAGCTCTAAACTCTAGATCTAAGAGAGAAAGAGAGGAAGAAAAATAAAGAGAAGAATTTTTTTTTTCCGAATAGTTTTGAAGTGTTTTTTTTTTTCAATAAAATTTAGTCTTTGTTCTCGAATAGTATTAACAACAAAATTGTTTTAGAAATAGTTAACATAAAATTTATCAATTGTAATGGACGAACATACAAGCATTGCTAACAACAATTGAAAGACTAAGGATTAAAATGACAAAAATGTCTGAGAGTTAGCGTGCCCTTTCTTGTATTAATTATTTATATACTATAAGCTAGTTTCTTTCTTTCCTCACTTTTTATTTCTTTATTTTTTGGTTGTATGCGGAATTCAATCTTTGGTTCTTTATTCGACAATAACTAACTTTACCAATTAAACTAACTTTAATCCTATGGACTAGTTTCTAAATTGAGGTCACAATTTAAAAATTAAGGAATCACTCAATTCAATTATAAGTTTTTGTTATGTCTAACCTTTTTGTACAAGTAATATATGAATTGAAACAACACGTTCATTAGTTTAGAGAAAAAAAAATAATAAAAATGTATGTTTTAGTAAGAAAAAAAAAAATCTAAGCTGTATGAAAAACCATAAATTACAATGATCTAGACAGTCACTGTTTTTTTTTTTTTAAATATGCATAATAATCTTTAAGACTTCAACTTTATCATAGAAGTGTGGATATCACTACCACTACTAACCCAATTAATTAAATGATTTTTTTTTTTTTTTTAAAATGATAGGGCTCATCTGTATAGAGATTCAAAATATGAAAATTTCCACTTTTTATGGTAAAATATTTCACATGTAAGTTGTGATTTCTTAGAATTTTTATGGACCATGCAATCAATCAATCAATCATAATATATATATATATATATATATATATATATATGTATATATTTTATATAAGCAGAGAATTCATGCTGGAGAGCGTGTGGTTCTGTCATGTGATGCACTATTTGAAAATGAAATTGAAATACTCTTAAACCATAAGATAAGAACAAAAATAAATAGGGACTTTGGTTTCTTTAGTTACATGTTTCAATACTTTTCCAATTAAAGAATAAGGATTCTTTGTATGACTTTTTGTTTCCTTTGGTTTAATGTTTCAAGCTAAACCTCTTACACTTCTACTCTTTTATATACACCTGTCCACAGCCCTTCCTATTATCTCATCTCAACTACATCTCAACAAAGAATGATTTCATTTACCGTCAATCTTTCAATGACACCTACCTAGCTCCACTATTGTCATCCTATTTGATCTTAACATGTATGAGTTGACAATGACTAAGGAAGAGGGCTTGCATTTTTTATTGAGTGACTATGGCTTATGGTATTGATGTTGAAGTCAGACGTTGTGGGTTTTGTAAATATTGTGATTAGTTTTGGGTCTTTGGGTGTTTGGTGTGGGAAAGGTATAAATGTATTTTTTTTTTAGAACTAAAGAAATATAGGAAGAAACATTCTATAGAAAGAAACTGGATTCCAATTGTTGTATAATTTTGTGTCATGTGTCCTACTTAAGTTTTTTTTTTTTTTTTTTTTTTTTTTTTTTTTTTTTTTTTTTTTTAATTTTTGTTCTATATATGTGAGTTAATATTATGCAAAAGATAAAGAGTCTAATATAAATATCAAAAACTCAATAAACAAAAAAAAGAGAGTAAACTCACATGTATATCAAAAAACAAAAAAGCAAAAAGAAAAAGAAAAAAAGAGAGAGTAAAACTCATGTATATATAATATATCTATAGTTTAAAAGATATGTAACACTTACACTAGGTATAATTTGAACCCATATATGTGTGTAATTGTGATTGTTTTTAATTGTAGCATGCATATGCATGGGTTATACACTAATTTAGTGTAATATCGATATGAGCCACAATGATAAAAGTAAAAGTCAATGATGATTTTAGAGTGTTTTTTGTGTTTTTTTTTTTTTTTTTTAATTTTTAAAAAAAATGTGTAGGCCTAGTTAAAGGCAATTAAATCTTGATAAATGTAAATGTTTTTAGCTGATTTTTCTTTATTTTATCACATTCTCTATATGCCAGTACTGCTTATAAATGATTTCCTTTCGTTAATGAAATAGGTGTCTGAAATTTGGCGCTTCGTATTTTATTGTGAAAATAGAGTAGTTGAGGAAGTGCTTGGAAGGTTGCTTAAATTTCTTTAATTTTAGAAAATGAAAGTATTTTATGCTTTTGAATTTCAATTTATAGCATTCAAATTTCAAAATCATTTAATCAATTTTAAAAAATAAAGTCTACAAATATTATAATATGTTAGCCTTAGAAATGTCGAAAAACTTGATTGTTCCAACCTTAGAAATTTAGAATCATATTATTATCCATGTATCAATTTTTATTTTTATTTTTTCCTTTGGATTTAAACCACTTTTAAATTTGAGAAGACCCAAATGGATCTTAAGAGAGAGTGTCTGTAACTAAAAATTTCATCACTCCCAAGAATCCACTATTATCAAACACAAGCGGTTACAAGTGACTAACACACAAACTTTGAGAAAGATGTTGGCTACAAAGTTTTTTAGTTCATCCACACGACGAAGATCAAGAAGCTCATTGCTTACAAAACTCTACGACGTACAAACGCAGCAACTTCTTCAAGAGAAAGATGAACTAGGGCAAATTGTCTTCGGTCACAATTTGAGTAAATAATCACTTTGCATCAAGTTGTATCCCCTTAGATGGCCTAAAATAATCCTTTTATATGTTTAGGGTTGTGAGAAAAGAAACCCTACATAAATAGCTTGGATATGCGTGAAAAACAAATCTAAAAATTTGAATTTCGTAATTCTCAATAGATAGGTTATCTGTCGAGCTGCTGTCGAGCATCGAGCTAAAATTCCATTTTAAACCTTGATAGATACAATCTGTTGAGCTATTTGTCGAGTTTTAAAATACAACACTTCTTCACTTGTTTCTTGAACAGATTTGCATGGCTTTAACTCTTGACTTGAACAATATGTTGCTTGAAGACTTAAACCATCCTAGATCTACCCAATTACAAGTAAAGTGTATTTTGTCAAAGGATTAGCCAATTCTACATGACATATGTTCTAACAAGTTCCACATATGTCATAACAATCTCCTCCTTTGGCAATTTGTGATAAAACCACAACAAACAAATGAAGTATGAGAGAAGTCCTAAATCACTAAACTCATAATCACTTGTTGAATACAGTAAAATCTAATCCTAACACAAATTCTTGAAAAAATTTGCAAGAAAAGAGTTCATGGTATGATAGATTTTGACAATCTATATTTCTGAAACACTTTAAACAAAACTCATCTAGGCATTTTAGTGTGAAACAGAAAAAAAATATTGCGTACATAAGAAACATGTGTATAAAGAGAGAAAAGAAACAACATATGGAGAGATAGGTGAACATGATAACAACATCATCAAATATATATATCAAAGATAAATACAATGTTTGCTATCACTAAGTGGTTACAAGACCGATTTACAAAAAGATAATGTATCTAAAAGAGAAAGAACAAAAAAGATGAGAAAGAAAAAAAGATACACAAGTCCTCACTACATCCCTCAAAAAAATAAACACTCCCCTTAACAAAAAAGGTCCTATGCTAACTCTCCCCCTAGTACATGACTACTCTTAAACCCAAAACTTCTTCCCCTTTATGTCACGAATGACAAAAGGCAAGTAACCGAGAAGCAGTCATCTCTTCATCACTAAAAGAGCTAGCATCCTCATCCTCATCATCAGTATCGTCCTCATCCTCTGAGTCTTATGGAGATAGAGAGGGAGAAGCAACGAAGCCACCAAGGCAAGCCTAACATTATGCAATACGACCCACACGGGTGGTCACCTGATTCATCTCATTAGTGAGAGTGTCAAGGTGAGCATCCATATGTTGAAGTTGTGCCATGATCGCCTCAAGAATCACACCACCCGCTGAAGAAGAAAGAGCGGAGGTGGATGGAGTGAAAGAGGCTAGAGGAGTTGCCGTCTCGGTTTGTGGCTGTATCGGTCAAAGCTGGGCCTTGCTCTGTCGAACAAACGCCGCGCTCAAGGCATCCATGAAGGAGAAGTGAACAAACACGGGATAAGAGACAGAGGAGTGGCGAATGATCCTCGTGATAGCAGAAGGAAAGATAAGCTTATCACGGGTTGTCATATCCTTATAGACATCTATAAGGGAGAGAATGAAATGAGAGGGAAAGTCAATAGTAAGATCCTCAATAAGGGACAACAAAAAGTGAGCACGAGGCTCAGTAATAGAATTATAGTGAGACAAGGGATGGAGAAAAAATGTCATCACCATATTTAGGAACCTCGGACCTTTTGCAAAGCCTGAGCATGAGGTTTTTTAATGGTCACTCCATGATGAAGGTGTCTCACAAAAGAGAGACAGAAGTTTATCTTTAAATAGTCTACAGACGAGGACATTTGGGGTAATCAAGATGCGATTCCCTCGGAACATGTAGCATTTCAGAGATAAGCTCCGGAGTAATTACTGTATGAGTACCTCGAACATAAGTGACAAACTGAGGTACAGAAGAATCAAAACCATGCATATTGGAGTAGAACTCCTATATGATCACGGTGGGACAACTCACGAGTATCTCACATAGAGATTCCCAACCCCGCCTATGTATGATAGTCAAAAAAGTAGTATTAGAAAAGTCTAATAGGATAACGTGGCCTATGTATGATAGTCAAAAAAGTAGTATTAGAAAAGTCTAATAGGATAACGTGGCATTCTGAATGAATGCCACGTTTGGAGAAAATCTCTAAGAAGTCCTTACAGGCCTTCTCATCACAAAACCTGACATGTAGAGGTGTAGGATCAGAAGATGATGCCCCGAAATGAAGAGGGTTCTAGGACGGAGCAGTTTTGCGTATGGGTGTCATGCGCAGACTATCCGAGAGAGAGAGAGAGAGAAGCAGAAAAACACCATCAATAAAGAGTACCAGAATATGGAAAAGAAAAGGTACGTATGTATGAACAATGCATGAGCATGTGACATGCAACAAAAATGCATCATGGGCTCAGCCCAATCCAATCCTACCAGCACACAAGGTTCCAACATAAAAACACACGTCTATAATGCATGAAATATTGTGAAAATGCAAATGTAATGCAATGCATGAGCATACAACATCATATAAGCAAAACCCAACCCAAAAATTTTACGAAAAACTCATCAATTTTCAAAAACCCCAAAAGAAATCACAAAAATCCAAAACTAGGTCTAAATGCGTGAAATGCATGAAGAAAGAGAGATTAGAGAAGCTTACCAAAGGGAAAATGCAAGGATTTGGTTGAAATCCAAGTGGGGAAGATGAAAGGGTTCAGAGAAGAGAGTTTGGGAGAGAAAAAGAAGGTTTCTATCAGGAGAAATCGAAGAAAAAAAGAATCTGATTTCATATTGGATTATTTAAGGAAAATGCATCTCGATGGATCGAGGATCTATCGAGATTACGTCGAGTATGTCCTGTAGCTCTACAGTGATGACATAGATGCTACTTCTTTTGTTTAGACTTGTGGTTATTACCATTCTTAGTCCTAGGGTTTTTAGTCTCTTTCTTTTTAAGCTTAGGGGGTGCTCCTAAGATAGATTTACCATTGTCTATGTTCTCACTAGCGAAAATAGTTTTAACATCATTGTTTTCAAAATTAACATTATTAGTAAGTGGAACAAACACAGTAGTACTAGAAGAAGCAATATTAGGAAAAGAGAAATCATACACCAAACTAGTTCTATCATAAGCAGATTTTTGAAAGCTAAGCATCTCATCGAGCTTTGCACCGGAAGTCCTCTCCAATCGAGCTCTAACCTGAAACAGCTCCTCTTCAAGCTTTTTGGTCCTTTTAGCCAAGAAATTGTTCTTAAACCATAATGCTCCAATGGTCTGATTAGCTTCATCAACCTTTGTGGAGAGCTATTCTCGATCAAGTTCCACATCACTTAGCTTCTTGGTGATAACCTATACAGTTTCTCATGCTTTTCAGATACCTTGTACAACTTTGCATAGGCTGTATGGATGTCATTATGTTCATCCATTTTCTCAAACTTAGACTTTACCAAGTTATCTTCTTCATCTACCTCTTCAACAATCTCCTCAGTAGGATTCACTATGGCAATGAAGGCATTCAAGATTCTCTCATCATCATTATCTAAATCATCTTCAGGCTCGGTGTCACTCAAGGTAGCAACAAGGGCTTTGCTTTTCTCAATGGTCTTGAGATAAGTTAGACATTCTTGTTTCATGTGTCCAAAACCTTGACATCCGAAGCACTTTGGTCCAAAGGGAACAGTGTACTGATCGCCATCCCTAGCATCATTCTTTCCTTTATCTTGGCTCTTGAACTGTGAAGAACTGGATTGCTTTCAGTCCTTGTCAAATCCTTTCACATTGGCTTTCTTCATAAACTTTTTGAACTGCTTCATGATATAGGATTTCATCTTAGAATCTTCATCATCAACAGACTCATCGGTGTCACTACCTTTGGCCTTCAGTTTCATGCTCTTGCTCTTGCTCAATTTCCCGATCCTAGATAAACCCAATTCATAGGTTTGCAAGTTGCCAACCAGCTCTGTCAAAGGAATTTATTCAATGTTCTTTGATTCCTCAATGACAATGATCTTGGCATGGTATCTCTTTGGAAGAGATCTGAGCACCTTTTAACAATCTTGGGTTCTAGAATAGCTTCCCCAAGATAAAATGCAGAGTTCACTATGTCCTTCATCTTAGCATAGAACTCATCAAATAACTCATCCTCCTCCATTTTAATCTCTTCAAAGCTCATGGTAAGCCTTTGAAGTTTTGAATCCTTGACAGCCTTAGTTCTTTCATTTGTTGTCTGTAGGATGTTCCATGCTTCCTTAGCAGTGGAGGATATCGTCTTGAATTCCTCATTTGTGACCGCACTGAATAATGCATTCAATGCTCTGCTGTTGAAATTTGTCACTTTGATCTTAGCATCATCCTAATCAGTCGGCGCTTCCTTTAGCTTAATCTAGCCTATCTTCACAGCTTACTACACCTTCTCATCTAAAGACTGCAAGAAAGCTCTCATACGTATTTTCCAGTATGCATAGTTAGTGCTATCAAATAAAGGAGGTATAATTCAAAATTGTCCTTTATCCATGACAAAAAGGGGTTAATGGATCACACAGAAAATATTAACCCTAATCAAAGTGTGCCCACTCTGATACCATTTGATAGGCCAATAATGTATTGACCCCTTAGGTAAATTGACCAATTAATTAGCCAAGTGAATTAATTAAGTCAATTTAACATGCAATACATGTGATAGCACAAACAAATCACCAAATAACTAAATGCAGTAGAAATTAAATTTGACACGGGTGATTTGTTTACGAATGGGAAAAACCAAAGAGGCAAAACCCCACCGGGTGAATTTAAGATCACCACTCCCGAGAATCCACTATTATCAAAATAAGAGGTTACAAGTAAAGGAATCCTAGTACCTTATACCAACCTACAATTGAAACCTTACCTCAGTAAATAATTGGACTTGTAATGTAGTAACAATCTCTCCTTTCAATGCACGGCTCCCAGTACGTGACTAACCATCAATGCACGGATCCCAGTACGCGGGTTACTCCTTTACATGAATCCCAGTACGTGACTAACACACCAACTTTGAGAAAGATGTTGGCTGCAAAGTTTTTCAGTTCATCCATATGATGAAGATCAAAAAGCTTCTTGGTTACAAAACCCTACGATGTACAAACATAGCAGCTTCTTCAAGAGAAAGATGAACTAGGGCAAATTGTCTCCAGTCACAATTTGAGTAAATAATAACTTTGCATCAAGTTGCATACCCTTAGATGGCCCTTAAAATAATCCTTATATATGTCTAGGGTTGTGAGAAAAGAAACCCTACACAAATAACTTGGATAGGCGTGAAAAACAAACCTGGAAATCTGAATTCCGTAATTCTCAATAGATAGGTTATTTGTCGAGCTGCTGTTGAGCATCAGGCTAAAATTCCCTTTTAAACCTCAATAGATACAATCTGCTGAGAAATACAACACTTCTTCATTTGTTTCTTGTATAGATTTGCATGGCTTTAACTCTTGACTTGAACAATATGTTGCTTGAAGATCTTCACTTGTTTCTTGAATAGATTTACATGGCTTTAACTCTTGACTTGAACAATATGTTGCTTGAAGACTTAAACCATCCTAGATCTAACCAATTAACAGTAAAGTGCGTTTTGTCAAAGGATTAGTCAATTCTACATGACATATGTTCTAACAAGTTCCACATATGTCCTAACAGTATCAAAACATCAATTGATTTTTTAGAGCATTTGCATTAGCCTTAGTGTAGTTTTAAACTAACCAAAGTACTTTTTTTTCTCAATACTTCTCTATTCAAGTAAAATATTATTTTTTGTATTTTTTCTTAAAGGAATGTCAAACCTCTATGTAACTAGTAAGGTTAATTGAGAATGCTACAAGCTATGGCCAACATGACTGATTGCCAATTTTACTTGGTTTGCTTTCTCCTCTTACTCCTCTCAACTCTCTTGTTTCAATTTACTTTCAACAAGCTTCTCAAGGTTAAAACCCATCCCAAACTCCCTCCAAGCCCACCAGCTTTACTAGTTATTGGTCATCTCCACCTCCTTTCGTCAACATTTTACAAATCCTTGCAAAATCTCTCCACCCAATATGGCCCTATTTTCAATCTCCGCCTTGGCTTCTATCAGTGCATTGTGGTTTCATTGGCCTCAATGGGCTCTGAATTATTTATGTTAATGTGTATAGTGTTATGAGCTTTAGACCCAACTAGATTACTTGTATAGCACACATTCTTGTATTACACTTTTACTTGTACTGTACTCATATGCCTCCTATATAAAAGAACTCATGTATATTCTTTCACTAAGAAATACAGTACAATTATTCAGTATTTCTAACATGGTATGAGAGCCATCGCTCTGAATTTTTCTTTGCAATCTTGTCTCTCATTGGTGTTATTCCAGACTCACAATTGCTTTCGCCGTTACAACTGCTGCTGCAGCCATTCGCCGTTAAACCTCTAACGCATTTCAGTCATCGTCTCTGGTTCCGGACCTACAGCCACAGTTGTTCAGAGTCTCGAGACCACTACTATACCGTCGCCGCTGTGATCCTTGCCCCGATTGTGGGTTTTTTTTTTTTTTTTTTTTTTTTTTTTTTTTTTTTTTTTTCAGGTACCACTAAGATCATCCTCCGCTGATCTACTACTTCATGGAAACTTGACCGTCATCGGAGCTTGAACGCACCTTCACGCACCACCCAACGATTCTGTGCCAAAGTTCATGCGCTCCATGCGTCGATAGTCCTCTCCACACACTTCCACGCGCCAGATCTACACCTGTTGACGTTAGCCCTAGGTGACGTCATCACTGTCACGTCATTTGCTGACATCATCATCCACTCTTTTGCTGACGTCATCATTGACTAGGCCGTTTACTTGCGTTGACTTTGACTTTGGTTGACTTTGATCGTTGACTTTTCTCCAGGATCGACTTTTTTGCAGTCCAAGTGCTCCTTACTTAGTTTTTCGCGTAGATTTCATTTTTGCAGTCCGTTTTTGCATTTTTAGCTTCTAAATGAAGAATAAGGACAGGTCTTCTTCTTGTTGCAATAATCATCGTCGACAATCCAGCAAACATTTTTGCAATTTTTGCAAGCGTTCTGGCCACGATATTGGGACTTGCTATCATCGCAAAAAATTAGTTGTTTCAATTTCTGCTGCTACTGTTGTTAACACTGAGAGTGTCCAACCAATGGCTTCCGTCTCTGCATAGTCTTAGTCTTCTAGATCCACTTTCACCATTTCCAAAGATGATCTTATAAACATCATCGCTAATGTCATTCGAATGGTTGGTAATGCATCTTATTCCTTTTCTCTCTTAGCTTTATCTGGTATGTCTCCTACCTCTTGGCTTATGGATTCTGCTTGTTGCAATCACATGACACCTCACTCGTCCTTATTTTCTGACCTTAAACCTGCACCACACCCTCTTCATATTTGCACAACAAATAGTTCCACAATGTCTAGTCATAATATAGGTTCCGTTTCGACCTCCAACCTCTCGGTTCTTGGGATCTTTAATGTTCCCGGACTTTCTTACAATTTATTTTATGTGGGACAATTAGCTGAGTTGGGTTATCGCATTATCTTTTATTATTCTAGGTGTATTGTGCAGGATCCGAGAATGGGACAGGGGCTTGGGACTGATCCCAGAGTTGGGCATATGTTTCCCATGAACAATCTTCGTCTTCCACTTGTTGCTCCTATTTCTGTTGCTGCAGTTGCTACTGTTTCTTCTATTCCTTCCCTTGCACTTTGGCATGCTCGACTTGGTCATGCATCTTCCTCTCGGGTTCAAGAATTGGCTTTTAGAGGTTTGTTAGGTTTAGTATCTACAGAAAATTTTGATTGTGTTTCATATCAGTTAGTAAAACAACCAGTTTTGCCTTTCAATACTAGTGAATCAATATCCACTGATATCTTTGACCTTATTCATTCTGATGTTTAGAGGCCTTCCTCTGTCTCTAATATTGGTGGATCTCGATATTTTGTTATCTTTGTTGATGATTACTCTCGCTATAGCTAGATTTTTAATATGAAACATCGTTCTAAATTATTGCAAGTATATTCTAATTTTGTAAAAATGGTTGAAACTCAGTTTTCCAAACGCATCAAAATTTTTCGATCTGATAATGCTCTTGAATACACTTAATATGCTTTCTAAGATATTTTGCATTCCTATGGCACTGTTTATCAACTAACTTGTCCAAGTACCTCTCAGCAAAATGGTAGAGCTAAATGAAAACTTCATCATATTCTTGACATTGTTCGTGCTTTCCTTCTCTCTGCCAAAGTTCCTGCTCCTTTTTGGGGCGAAGCTGCACTTCATGCTGTTCATACTATTAATCGCATTCCCAGTCCTGTCATCCAAAATCAAACTCCATATGAGCACCCTTTTGGGTCATCTCCAGATTATCTTCACCTTCGCTCCTTCGGTTCTGCCTGTTTCGTTCTTCTTCAGCCACATGAGTGTAACAAACTTGAGCCTCGGTCAAGGCTTTGTTGTTTTCTTAGCTATGGCAAAACTCAAAAGGGGTATCGATGTTATGATCTTATTTCTCATTGTTTTCATATCTCCCGCAATGTTGTCTTTTGGGAACATCGCCTCTTTGTCGAGTTCTCTCACTTCCGCGCCTCCTTATCTTCCTCCTCTGTCTTAGATCTTTTTCCAAATGAGGCACATATTCTTTCTATAGCTGCTCCTGATCCTCCTGTAGTTGCTCATGATACTCCTGTAGACTTCTCTATCTAACCATCAGATATCATTGATCCCTTTCCTAGCTCACCCTTTAATGAACAAGTGGAAGATGAACAGGTTGACGACGAGCTACCCAACCCCAACCCTGATCTTAGGTCCCCTACTCCTACTTCGCCTGAAGATCTTGCACAAGACATTCCACCTCGTCACTCAACTTGGGTAAGATCCATTCCTGCACAATTACTTAACTATCATTGTTACACTGCACTTGTTACACTACACGAGCCTCACACCTATCGTGAGGCTTCTATTGATCCTTTATGGAAGATTGCAATGAAAGAGGAACTTGATGCATTATGAGGCAAAATCAAGAAACTTACATGATTGCAAGCTTATGATCTAGGAGATGTGGGAGTTATATGATGTAACTCTTTTGGTAATAGTCTCTTTCAAATTCTATGTGATGAATTTTGTAGACTTTGTGTTTAATTGCTATACACATATCATCTCACATGTATCTCAAGTTTTTGCTAGCTGCACACACTACACAAGTTACTCTTTGCTAAACATTGTACATGTTATTGTGTGTGTCTTTGGTCTGACCAACCAAGTTTGCAAATACTTTGAGTTTTGTGCAAAACAGATTTGATGCATAAGATTTTATGGAGAATGTTTGATAATCTTAATTTTGGGAAAATTGGGTTTAAAACTTTGTTTTTGAAATACATTTCATCACATACTCATGCATTTTGTTCATCAATTTCAATGCTTTGAAGTATTTCTAAAATGTGTCTTTGTTATTTTCAAAACTGTGTTTTGTCTCAAAAATTTTGTGAGCCTCTGTTTGTTTCGATTGATCCAATCTGGTTTTCAATCAATCGAAAGTGTTTTAAAATGTTTAAAGGAGCCTCTGTTTGCTTCGATTGATCCAAATTGTTTTTAGATCAATAGAAATTGTTTTGAAATTGTTTTAAAATTTTTAAAGAAGCCTCTGTCTGTTTCGATCAATCAAATCAGTTTTTCGATCAATCAAAACTCGTGAATCAGGCTTTTTAAAAAAAATCAGATTTGACTTGTTCAAACCACTTTTTCAAAAACTTTTCAAAACTTTTTCTCTCTCTCTCCGACTCGGCAAGGCTCCACAACATTTTTTTTTGGTCGTTTTCCTCCAAATTTCTTGCAAGGTTTCTCTCTCCATAAGCCGGTTTGTCCTTATTACCCTTTATTTTGCATTTTTTTTTCATGTTTTCATGCATTATTTCATGGCTTTTGGGTAAATTTTCGAACTATGCATAAATTGGGGTTTTTGATTAATCAAGCCTTATTTTGTGAATTTGATCAATGGGTTTTGTTGCTATATTGATATATTCATGATCTATGTTGGTTAATTTGATCAATTTGGGGTTTTGTGAAAAATTAAAAATTCTAGGGCTTGTATTGAACCCGAATTGGGGATTTTGTTCAAATTGGTTTCAATTGATGAAATTGGCTTGTTGAATTGATGTAATTAATCATTATTTTATGTAATCTATCTTGTATGATGATCAATTCGTCAATTTATTACAAATTGAACAAGTGGTTTTTCAAAATTTTGGGGTTTTTGGTAGAAACTCTATGCTCAAGCCAATTTTATGAATTTGAAGTTACTTTGAACTTAATTGCACTGTATTAGAGCATGCATCATGACATTTAAACTGTTCATGCATCATATAGATTTTTGTTTTATATTTTTTTTGTGCTAACTTGCAGTCTGCCCTTGGTTTTTTTGTTTTTCTTGCTTTGTGTCTTTGTCCTTATCCTAGCACCATGCCTAGGAAGACTAGATCCCATAGGACCCCTTCCACTTCTTCTGAGTCTCCCTCTAGGAGTGAGTTGTTTAGGAATGACAAAAGCAGAGAGGTTTATGAGAAACTGAATTGTAAGCGTAAGATTTGGGCTGAGCATTCTGTTGTATTAGATGAGGTAGATCCTGCCATTAGGGCAAACCTTGAGAGCAGAGGTTGGTTGTCCTTGTTAGAGGTTGATCATCCACCCCCGATTGCCCTGATTAGAGAGTTTTTCTCGGATCTCTCTTGCCACGTCTATGATTCCAACACCTTTGTTAGGAGTTGAATACGAGGTGTTGAGTTCACCATTACTCCTTGGGTAGTGGCTGATGCTCTTGGGGTTCAGGTCGTTAGGGAGCCTGTCTATCCCTATGAGAAGTCTCCACCCTTAGATGGCGTTATGTCATACATCACTGGGTCTTCTATTCAGTGGGGTTTTGATCCTCAGATCACGTCTGCTGAGCTTACTGAGACTGTCTATCTTTTCTTTAGGATAGCATGTCATTCTTTGTGGCCTATTTCTTATCTCCACACCATCCCTCTTGAGCGATGTGTGTTTTTGTACGCTTTTGTTTTTGGTGCGTCTATCAGTTTTCCACATATGTTTCTTCGTTCTTTGAACGAAGTTCATAGGAGTTCTGCCATAGCGCATGCACTTATTCATCCTAATTTCATTCATAGGATTTTGTTGTTTCTTGGTCTAGCTGATTTCCCTTCTAGTGAGCCCGTTCATGTTATAGCTCCCATAGGTGCCACCTTCCTTAGACAGATGACTGCTCACTTGAAAGTTGGTCCTATGCATCCTAGAGGTGTGTCATCTGGTGTTGTTCCCCCTCCTCCCTCTTCTACAGGTGCTGATACGGTTGAGGTGTTTGGTTCTGCTGCTGCTGATGTTGATGTTCCTCCACCGACTACTTCGGATGATTCAGACATTCAACGTACGTTAGATCATGTCTTGACTGTTCAGGCGGCTCATGGACAGATTTTGGTGGACGTGCTCGATGAGATCCGTGCTTTGCGTGCAGAGTTGGCACAGTTTCGACAATCTTCACTGCCACCTCCTTTTGATGATGGATTTTGATTACCCTTTGACATTTCGTCACAAAAAGGGGGAGTACATATTTGAGCTCTTGTAGAGTTTTTGTTTTCAAGGGGAGAGTAGCTTGTGGAGTTTAGATTGTATCTAGGTGCTTCACATTGTATTTTACCTTTTTAGCTCTTGCCATTTTTGTTGGGCTATTCATGATAGGGGGAGATACTTTTATTGCTTTATATGTTTCTTGTTTCAACTGCTTATTGATTTATATTTACGAGTTATTCATTGATATATGTCTTTATTGTGTGTTCTTTGAAATCAAGAATTTAATTTGTTTACTTGTATTTTCCACACATGCGGTTATGCATTTTGTTTAGTGTTTTAGGAAATATACAGGTTGATTCAATTGAGCTGCTGTCTACACTTGCAACTGATGGATAGTAGTTAGGATTAGATTTGTTTTTATGAGCATTATTTTTGTAAAGGGCTTTTCTTTGTAAACTTTGAGTTTTTAGTTGTGTTTTGTCACGGATTGCCAAAGGGGGAGCTTGTTAGGTTCTAAAGACTTAGGATTTTATGTATTTAGAATACTAATGTGTATTGTTGGCAAACCATGATCAAAACAAGATGTTTAGTCGTGTTTAGACTTGCTCAAAGTTGGTTCATTTATGTAAAGTTGGAACAAGCTGATACAGAAATCATTTATACTTCTTGGCCTGGTTCAATCAATCGAAGTTTAAGCTCGATCAATCGAGAATCAGGTCAAATGTGTTTTCTGCAGAATTCCAACTCAGCTCTAGTTTGTTTTAAAACGTTTAGGGTTTTGTGATTTGCCCGAGGTATATAAGGCAAACCCTAGCCACGTTTTAGTGTGGCTCATATTGCTGTTTGTGTAAATCTATTATGAGATCTCTGAGGAGCTTTCCTTTACACAAGCTTAGGATTATCAAGAAGGAGATTTCTTCAAGAGCTTGATGATAATTCAGTTGCTGCCATAAGAACTTAAAGAAACACAAGCGGGTGTGCTTGTACTTGTTGGAGAATCCAAGAAAGAAGGAGTTCGTGGTTTCAGTGCTTGCACGTAATCGTGTCCATAAGTTTCTACTGGTGGGTAGCAATAGGATGTTAGTGGTCTAAGTCCTGTTGAACAACTTCGATTCTTTCATAGTGGATTCAGGTTTACCTTGAGGATAGCTAGGTTAAATCCTCTCCAGGTTTTTACTGGTTTGGTTTCCTGGGTGATCATATCATTATCTTATTTATCTTTCCGCTGCTTTGCATGATATTATTGTTTGATTGTGATAACCTAGATTTGGAATTTGGACTAAGTAACAACTTGGCTAATTACCTAGGTTAATCCAATTGTGTTTTTAAGGGGTCTAAAAACTATCAAACTATAATGTCACCTCCCCTACCCGCAAAAAGAAAAAGAAAAATTGAATTAATAAAAAGTCACAGTTTGCATCAGGATGAATTTTAATGGTAGATTATTTTGTTGCTGATAAGTCTAATTGGAGATAGATATAAAGGAGCAATCTATTTCAGTGAATTATGTAAAAATTTAGAGACAGTTCTGGAAGGCCAGCTCAGAAGAAAACTAAAGCTTTTTTATTGAGTGGGGAGCCAGACTAATGTGCATACCCTGGTGCATATTTTGGAAGTACAACATTGTATCCAAAAACTTTGAAAGTGAAACCAACAGGGGGAGTAGCCATTACTGAAGAGGATGAACCTTCAACCAGAAATTGAATTCCAAGCGATGATCCAAGAACAGGCCACTTGAGGCAAATAGATATTATCGTGGCTGTTACAGCTATGCCCAGCACAATTGCCACTTTAGCCAGGAATGAAGCACGTCCATTATTCTCATTTCCAATCACCTCATCAGTTAATCTATCTTGTTCATCCAGAATATCTTGAGATCTAGCATCTACATAACTCTCTGCATTCTCCTGTTGAAAGCTTCTAATACTATTTTGAAAAACAAGATATATTACATTCTATGCTCAAAATCACACACACACACACACACAAAAGACAAAAGATTGGAAATTGCAAGGCATTACACCAAAAAAAATTTGAAACATACATGCTTCAGGCATTACATGAAGGAAAATTCTAAAAATATTGTCAATCTTACTACAAAATGCTTACCAACTACTAATGTGGCAAGAATTTAATTAGTGCCTCTTCAATAGCATAATAAATACATGTACTAGTTACTTTTTTGTCATAAATGAGTGGAGATGCATAAGTTTGTAAGATTTACATAATAAAACGTGTACTTTCCCTAGTATCACTCTCACAAGAAAACTATCGAAGTTCTACGCACACAGTGCGAACTATTGGATGTTTGAGAAGGGCATCAAATTCTGACACTTTCACTGGCTACTGATTGTATATCAACTAATTGAGCATAAAAATGAAGCAACAAAGAAAATCAGTCATATTCAAACTTTCACCATTGCCTTTTGTTTTTCATTCTTTCTATTTTCTGAGCAACCAAAGATTAGAATGATTAAGAATCAAGTAAGCAGATGAAAGTTACCTCTAAGTTGAGGATTTGAAGAAGTGGGAAACCAACATATGTCCATTATCTTTTGCAGACAACCTGTGATTGACACAAAGAGCGTAAATGCTTGATGGGTTGTGGAGTAAAGGACTTATTATTAGAAGTTAAGGTGGGTGGGTGTGACAAAAAACACCCATGTGCTAGAACTACAAATGGAAAGGTTTTTGAAGCCATTTTGTAAGAGTATTGATGATGATGCCAGTTTGAATATAGACATTATCTTGAAATATGTTGCACTATATATTCCATCATTACTATATAGACATTATTTTGTAAGAGTACTGAAATAGACATTAAGATACAAAGAGACAATCATGCATAAATTTTCTTTGAAACAACTAACAACTAATTGAGGAAATCTAAATTGCACATTAGTTATGCAAAATCATGCTGCTCGTTAACATGATGTAATGATACAAAATACGATGAAGACAATATAAGAACATCATAATGGATACACACAAAGAATGAAGCAAACAATCAAGAAATTACATTTTTCATGAAATTTGCAATCTTTCAAGATCCTAGCATACTCTAATTTTAATGTAAAATAAACATTAGCATTACCATGTCCATGCTTACTACTCATCTCTAATACAATGAAACATTGATCATCAATTTATGGTGAGGGACCTAGATAGAAAAAAGCACATAGGAAATTAAATGTGATTCTCCATTTCCTCAAAGAATTGTAAACCTATTCACAATTGCCCAACATTATCTAAACATATATATAGATAATGTTGGTTGAGATTGTAGTTACTGCTTATTTTCAGGGGATTGCTTATATTTGTCAAACTCGCGCAACCATTCCTCTTCGGATAGGCGAGGAAGGGAACCAGTAAATTTCCAATCTGTCATGGACAGGCCAGAGCGCCTGAGTCTGGTAACACCACCAAGTAGCACCATATTGAACACCCATGCAACGACCCAAAAAGCCAAATCCCCACCATTTTAAGAGCACGGGAACCTCCATTTACTAGCACCAGCTTTAACCCCTCCTCATTCTTTGCCATGCCAATCCTCGTGGTGCTCAACATTTTCCTAAAGGACCCCACATAATCACCCTACTAAAATTATATTTGTAAACACGTTATTATTATTTTTGGTATGGGATTTGATAGATCCAATTATAATATAATTTTCCCAAAAGAATAACAACAACAACAGCAACAAAAACAAAAGTTAAAGAGCTTTGGCAAAAGTTAACAAACCTCTTTTTCAAGGTTCACCAATTTTGCGTTTTTTAACCCTCGTGTAATGTTTGGGCAGGGGAGGAGGTTGCGGGGCATCATCCTTAGGCTGCAAAGACATTAGATGCATAGAATCAATATTCGGTGTAATGATAAGAATAAAGTGAACTACAAAATATATCATTACATTGTAATTAATGTTATCATACTGTAGAGCTGCCTGCACGTCCTATTTTGTGTCCACCTATCCCACAAGTGGATGCTCTTCTAGCACATTGCGGTCTACCTTATGAGGGTGAGGGCTGAGGAGGGGGATGCTTGTCTGGTACATCAGCAGTTGGTTGTATAGTGTCAATCCCAACTGGAGGTCCTAGAGGGTTAGATGAGGATGAGGTAGGCGGGTCTATGGGCATAGTGGGTGCACTGGAGCAGGTGGGTGGGTATGAAGGTGTCTTGGGGTGTATAGGAGGGGTCAAATGAAAATTAATATCGAGATCAAAACTAGGCTGCGAAGGTGGGGTAGGTGAAGGGACCTTAGGCTGAGGAGATGAATTTACCATGGGTGGAGACGCATCTGGGATGGGTGGATGGACCTCGGGCTGAGGAGATGTGTGCAAGATGGGTGTAGGTAAAGAAGGAGTAGTTACAACCTGAGGGGTTGTTGCATGCGGACCACAGCCCTTAGCTACACTTGTGCTTGGGCTTGCTATAGCAGGTCGACCATAGCCCCTAGGTGCACTTGTGCTTGGGCTTGTTGTACTAGGTCGACCATGGCCCCTAGGTGCACCTGTGCTTGGGCTTGCTATAGCAAGCTGACCACGGCCCCTACCGGCGCTTGTACTTGGACTTGCAGTAGCACACAGACCACGAGTTGGTGTACTTACGGGTGCTGCGCTTGTGCTTGGGGTTGCAGTAGCTGCTGATTCAGTGTCATGCCTATTGTTTGCCTGGCCATCAGCTGCAGGACCACCACCAAGCCCAGCCACATTATTTAGGACGCGCCGGACATGGTTGTGAGCTTGGCTGCCTTCAGGAAGCATCTCCAACAACGCTAAATGGCTTTCAATTTGAAACAGAGAAAGAACCAATACAATCAGATTTGAGACATTTATGTATCAATTAATGAATGGATAATATAGTACTTATTAATCTACTCAAATAATCAACTAAGAACTAACAGTTTTATTAGAATACTATATGTAATAGAAAGTCCTTAATTGGATGTCAGTCAAATCAAACTAGATTTGCTGAAAAAAGAAATCAATTGATTCTATGTTCATACATGTACTCAAGAAAAACGAAGCAGGCAATAAAATCTAATTAGAACACATTACCATTATATCTAATTTAGCATTGTTGCGGTCGACATACTTTCGAGTGACTGGACGGTACCAGCGGTAATAGGCATGATCGCGGGGCATCTCACCAATCTGAGGAGGTGCATGACAAAGTTGTTGTCATCTCATATCCCATGAAATGATATACGGTCCATGCTCCTCCCTCCAATTCTTTTCCACCTTCCCAAGTAAGTCTATTCTATGCAGTCTATCATCATACACAATATCGTCAGGCGGCTCTTGCACCAACCCAAACTGTCGAAGGACACGGTCCGGGTGGTGTCTCTCTACTATGCAAAAACACACAAGCGGCACCCTTGCTGTCCACGTATCCCTCCCTGCAACGCAGAACTCAAGAAGGTGGCTGAAGTCTGCCTCGTATGGTTGCCACACAATCTACAATAGAAACAAAAAACAATTATCATAGCATCTTAAAATGTGAAACAAGGGAGAATACATAGATAAAGGGAAAAACAAAAATTAAAACAGAATATATGTTAAAGGATGAAGCAACCATATTCTTAAGGAAAATTAACATAACCAAATAGAATTTTTGAATATTATTACTTGGTCCGGTTGCATTGTAACTAATTACTTGCGATAGTGGATCAAGGCCGTGCTGGATGGCCTACTCTTCGGGCTTGGCACCCGCACCCACCTACAGTTACGAGTGAATAACATAAGATACGATAATACCATTTAGTTACTAAAAGAGTACATTACATAACACACTAAAGATCAGGAAAAGACTTACTTAAATGCAAGTGGAGCATATGGCCATGGACCATAATCACATCCAGGTGGGGGCTCTATCCTCGGGCACAAGAATGGCAACCTTGCCCATACCCAATATTGGACCAAGGTACACGCCCCACCAATTTGCGATGCCCTTTTCTCGCTTGCCCGACACAACTCTGTGTACAACCAGGCCAGGCAACCACTACCCCAACTATACTGTGGTGGATCACGAAGGTTCCGCATGAACTCCAAGAACATCAGATGCACCCTATCTCCTGACTTGTCCATGAAAAGCTTATCCCCTAGTAGCGCTAAAATATAGCACCAGGCATACTGGTGTATCTGAATCTCCGTTGCGTCATGAGGCAGTGGCGCTGCAATGGCGTCAACAAGGCGGTTGATGAGAATTCTTTGCCCCACCAAAGTTTTGTTGTCATTCGCCGGAGTAAAACCAAGCAACTCTATGCACAGTTGACTCTAATCCCCATCCACCACAGCAGTCGGCCCAACCAAGACCTCACCATCTATAGGAAGTCTAAAAATGACCTCCACATCTTGTAGGGTGATTGACATCTCACCATGTGGAAGATGGAACGTATGAGTCTCCGGCCGCCATCGCTCAACTAGGGCCGATATTAGGCAATGATCTATCTCTTTGGAAGGGGCTCTAAACAATCCTTCCAGTCTTAGCAACTTGATAATGTCAATCACCTGATTATCTCGCATTTGAATGTTTGCCATCTCCTTAGTGCGACTACGGCAGGTAAGTGGGCCCGAGTTCTACAAAATTGATAAAAATTATAGCGGTTGATAGAACTGGAAATACAACTTTGAAATAACTTGCTAACAACGTAAAAATTAAAGCGGTTGTTAGAACTAGAAATTTCACCTCGCCATTCCAAATGGCCTCTGATTGATGATATGGTTGTCGCGTCAACAATGACTCATCAAGCGGACCAGGATGCAAGATCTCTGGCTCCTCATCGATCCGTGGCTTTACACTGCAAAGAGTTCTACTGTGAGATCATTAATAGTGTGGGGGCAAAGGAATGCTATTCTACATGTAAGGAAAATCTATACTGAAGAGCAGCTTATTGGCATTATTTAAAAAAGGATGCTAAAAGAATGGAAAGCAAGAAGAAGTACATCTATAACTCGGGATTAAATAGAGTACTTTACTGTAATTGGGGATTCAATCCAACCTTGATCTTTGCTGTTCCTATGTAATTGGTAAGTTATTTTTAAAAATAATACCTCAATACAAGTGAAATCCTTTATTTCTCTAGCCTTTTCTGACACACTCATACACATGTAATATGCTTTAATGGATTTGACCAGGAGTCTTTATATATCTCTCACACACACACATACACATATAAATACCTACATGAGAGATGGATTTGAAATTTCACAGCTAAATCATGAAGAAAAAGCATTTAAAACAGTAAAAAAAAGAAAACAAAAGAAAAAAAAATCATAAGAATAATAATTTCCAAAGAATTGAAGGAATTAGCTAATCCTACATAAAGCACATTATTTTTCTCCATTAACAAATCCTACATAATGCACATTATTTTTCTCCATTGACATTTGGAGTAGATAAAGACATAAGCTATTATACAAGCAATCTCCATGCTAAAAGCAATTAAAAACTTTTACCATTGGATGATTTCCATCCCAATTAAGTAATACGGATTATTTAAACAATAATCAGGCAACAAATTGTTCTTTAAAGGGTGGTGAATGACACAACATAAAAATATCAAAGGATCTTAAGTAATTTAGTTGAACACATAAAGTTTCTAGCATTATTTATTAAATTACTTGGAAGTTTAGCATGGGTTTTATAAAATAAGTGAAAAAATGAGATGCTGACTTGGTCTTGAAGCAAAGCACGAAGGTACAAAGTAAGAATCTTGCGTGCAAATATTTCACTCTTTATAATGGATCCTTGCGATATAGGTAATAAATTTGCGAGGCATGGCTCTTGAAATGCTTGTTTGCTAGAATATTTTGGTATTGGTTGTTTAAAGGGCAGGGCAAACAAAGAATATGCAGCATGCAGGTAACAATACTTCTCTTTCAAGCTGTTAGGCTTCTTAGATCATACTAAACAACTTAGTCAACTATCATCTATTTCACAGATACCTAAAGATAGCACTATTAAAGTATGAAGGATAAGCTTTCTTCTCCTTAACAAGGAAAAACCTCCTTTCAAAGAGACTTATTCCTTTGAAACTTATTTTAAATTATTTGGACTTTCATCCATTATGTATGAGATTAGAAAATAAAATGATATTCATCCCCACAAGTGCAAGGGTTACCTTGAAAAAAACAAGATATTGTGGGAATATCCATCAGTGTGTTACACATATATGTGCACTTGCTTTTTATGTATCATTTTAGGGATAATATTTGAATTATATTGGATGTATATAGCATAAGGAGAATATAAAGCAAACTAAGTAACCCATAGTACACTCAGCCTTGGAACATGCTTCACAACCCAGAGGCGACTAGTTTGACTCTCCCCTTTTCCCCTTCCCTTTAGGCCACTCACTTATCCAAAAGAAAGGCAATCTCTTGGGAACACTCGCTCAAAAAATAAAAAATAAAAAAAATAAAAAGGATAAAGTTAAAGAAAACAAAGTAAGGATAAAAGTCTAAGGAAGCTTATCCATAAACAAAACTATATATCATATACTTTGTATTCAAGATGATTTTAACCTTGAAATTTTATAAATTGTGTCTATTGTGTAGAGGACACCACAAAATATGAAAAATTGACCAATTTTTTCAAGTCTGACATTAATGTCATAAACCATACTCCTATTCTTACAATAGGACTTTGCAATTTTTGGAATTTCTTGGCATAGGATTTTATTTCCTTGTTTTGGAGAGTTTTGAGGAGAATTTTAGGCAAAATGGAGTCTTTATATGATTTTATATTAATAAGATTTGTTGAAAATTGTTTTCCTTTCAGAATAGGTTTTTTGGACTCCTTAAATTGGCCCTTAAGCAGTAAAAAAGAAGGAAGTCTACAATCAATACAATATCAGTCTTTTATTCTTTATTTTTTAGGTGGATAGCAGATATCAACCTTGTGGATTCAAGGTGTTTTAGATTTTTGTCATACACTAACCCTTCTTTCGCTTTAACGCTGCATCATATTCACAACCCAACTTATAAAATTGTAACTAGCTTTTGCCCTCAGCCAAAAAAAAAAAAAAAAAAAAAGTTAAATAAAGAAGAAGATAAAGTACCTTTCATAGAAACTCAATAGATTCATAGATTTGTAATGGGCTCCCTTAAAAGGAAAGATTTTTGCACTTTTAAAATCCAAACAAATGAAGATAAAGAAATGTAAATGCCGTTAAAACTTACAATTATCTTATCTGTGCTCTCATATTTCAAAGATTGTTTCATATTTTTCAAAAAATGAAATCTTCAAATGTCACAAGAAGATCATGGAGGACATTCAAGAAAAGATTAAAACCATAACCAGTCCACAGAACCATTCATAAAGGACATATTTTGAGTGTAAGACTTAAAACATGGTGGATAATTGAATTTTCAAGATGACAGTTTGGGGGGGAGGACTTCAATTCAAATTAAGCATAAATTAATGGTAAATGGCTATTCAAAGTTTTTTTTTTTTTTTTTTTCCTAAACTTAGTTTCAAGAATCTAAGGGCAAAAATAGAAATGTCAATCTTGTTGCTGCCCTTCTTGTTTTTTGCTTTGCACCAGAGGGGGAAAAAAAGGTAAAACCATTGGCTTGGATTCGAATGTTTACATAGCAAAAATAGTCATTCCCCATGCCATATTGCTGCCTAGAAGGAGTCCTAAGAAACACAATAATATACTAGAGAAAAATTATCAAAAATATTTTTATCTTAACCCATACTTTCTAAGCAACCAAACAGGCCACAAGAACAGACATTTATGTATTCTAATATTATGCCATTATTCTCACTTCACAATATGTTTTATTATTACAAAGAACAAAAATATCTTCAACCTCGAAATGAAACTATGACAATAATTGAAATTCCATTGAAAGATATTCTACTAAAATGCATAAAGTTCAGAATCAACAAAGTCCATTGTTAGGAGACAAAATTGGATATACCCAATTTTATCATCCAGAGTTTCAAATTCCAACTTTCAGATAATTCATTTTTCTTATGAAGATAAGATAATACAGATTTTCAAAGAACCAGGTTGAAAACAAATAGTTAAAAGAATTCATGTATAACTATTAAACTAGGTGTTTCGTATCCTATGCAAGAAGTAACAATTTTTTTGGTCACTGGGAGGTAGAGGAACTCCTGTCCATTGAGCCCAGTCATATACACATTGCTGCCAGAGCAAACTTATGAAGCTATCAATCAAATTAATGAAAATTTTCTTTTAGTAAGATCAATTCCAGCAAAGTAATCCACACCCAATAAGCTTACTAAACAATATTTCAGCAAAGTATTTGCCTCAAAAGTGAATCAAAGTTCCAAAATGCCATCTTTGAATCAAATCCAAAAATGGGTACTTGGGTTTCCTTGAAATAACACATTTTAACATTTTTTTTTTCAATTCTAACAATCACATAAAAACTAATGTCATTGCCAAAACATAACCATATTCTCAGAACACCAACAAAAAAAAACACACAAAAAAAAACCCCAAAAAGATCCGAAAAACCCTAGGTCACGGTGGAATTCCAAAATCTAAAATTGGAGAAAGAGAGAGAGAGAGAGAGAGGAATCTAAGAAGCAAAAATGACAAAGTATTGAGAAGAAAGAGAGAGTACCTTCGGCATGGTGGGCTATGAACGGCGTTGACAATGAGCTACGATTGCTTGAGAGACTACCTTCGTGACAGTGGGCTACGAATTTGCTTCAGCACTGGGCTACGAATTTGCTTTATGAATGAGTGAGTGAGTGAGTGAGTTTGAGAGTGAGTTTGAGAGGGCGGAGCGAAAGGGTGTTCGAGTGAGTGAGTGTTTGAACTTTGAGGATTTTGTAATGAGCCATTTGAAATTGTTGTAGATTTATTTTTATTCTGCAGATTTTGAGTCTTATAAACTCGATTTCTACGTGGCTCCCCATGGCAATTTTGTCCAGCTAAGGGTAGCACAAAAACACTGAACTCGAGTTTCAAAAACTCGAGTTTTAATTAAATCTCGAGTTTTAGAAACTCAAGATGCTAGTTTCATACATTCTTTCAAAACGGGGCAACTAACGAAATTGTTAAAATATTATTGTTATTTGGAAAGGGTGTTCTAAAAAGAAAACTAGTTCTATCTTTTCTCTCCCACCATCCCACGAAAAAAAAAAAAAAAAAAAAAAAAAAAAAAAAACCAGACCGAGTAACTAGCGAGTTCGGACGCTAGAGGGAGAGAGAGCAAAGGGTCAAGATTCACCTGTGGTGGGTGCCGGATGTGTTGCTTTATCTGCGCATATCTGCGGAGCCTAGGGGTGCCGTCTGTGACTATGTGATGCTGTAATTTTTTTAATGATAAATAAGGAACAACAGGCCCTCCGTCAAATTCAAAGTAAGTGAATTTTTTTTTTTTTTTTTTTTTTTTTTTGTTTTTTGTTATGAGAATGGAGCAAAAATTACAAACTTTTTTTTCTTTTATTTTAATGTAAAATTGTTAAAATGACATTTGGTTTCAGTTATATACTTATTATATATACAATCAATCACTAGTTGGATCTTTATCAAAGAAAAAAAAAAAAAAATCACTAATTGGATCGGATTGTAAGTATGTAACCCTGTAATGAATTTCAGAATAATAGAATAAAATTTCAGCTTGCGCCGTCCTATCATCATCATCATCATCATCAATAATTCAACATGGCGAGCGCAAATCTACCAAAAAGCTTGGTGGAAGACATCTTGTCAAGGCTTCCCGTGAAATCTCTGAAGCGATTCACGTGTGTAAACTAGTCATGGTCTACTCTTTTCCAAAACCCAGGTTTCATTGCCAAACACCACCATCATTTTTCTCAAAAAAACCCAAATCTTCTTGTCAGTCATCGAGATCGTATCACCAAAAACACTGTCTTGTCTTCGCACCCTGTTTCTAATGATAATGGCAGTCTTGATCTCAATCGGGAAACCCCTTTTTTCAATGATGACATGCAGGAACTGAACATATTGGGTGCCTGCATCAACGGGGTAATTTGCCTCTACGATCGTCCCTTTCTGATTTCTAATCAACATCCCAATGATGATCTCTACCGCATAGCCTTATGGAATCCAGAAATCAGAGAATTCAAGGTCCTTCCCACACGTCATGTTCATTGTCCATCTCACGTGGACCACACATATGAAGGTTTTGGATTTGGTTATGATCACAAATCTAACGACTACAAGGTGGTTAGAATCGTCTCGTTTTGGGATGATTCAATTGTAGGACCAGACCGTTCTCCTCTAGTTGAGGTTTACACACTAAGTACTGATTCTTGGAGGCAGATTGACACCGTTTTAGATGCTTCAATCTTAAGCGATCCTTGTAAATCTGAAATATACTTGAATGGAGCTTATCATTGGTTGGCTTATCGCAGCAAGCAATCTTGGCCACACGGTGATACAGAGCTTATTATATCCTTTGACATGAGCGACGAGATTTTTCAAATAATAGGATGCCAGAGTTGGAAGATGTTTCAGGCATGAATCTGAAAACTTTTTCTGTGTTAAATGATTGTCTTGCTTTGATTTTTTATAGTGCAGAAGAGACTGTGACGGCAAAAAACTTTGATATATGGATGATGTATGAATATGGGGTCAAGGAGTCTTGGATCAAACAATTTGTAATAGGACCATTAGTTGGAATTGAGAGGCCATAAGGATTTGCCAAGATTGGTGAGCTTCTTTTGGTGGGTAACAATGGACAGGTGGTTTTGTATAACTTTGGTTCTGGAGAAACTAAGAATCTTGATGTTAGGGGGCTTCCAGACTCGTTTCATGCATTGCAGACTATGACTTATGTGGAGAGTCTAGTTTCAATCACAAATAGAATTGTGTTTCAGAATTAGAGTTCCTGGGTTCCTAATTATTTGTATACCATAGGCTTTGCCTTTTTAATTTTATTTTTGCATTCATGTTCAATCTCTATAGTTTGTTGATGGATTGGTACATTATTATTCTTTATGCATTGGAATTGTGATAGAATTTTGGGGGATGCAAATTATTTGAAATTTTTTGTTTATTTATCTAGCATTGTTTATATTGCGAAAATCTGTGCTACTCGTGATTTTTGGTCAAACTAGAGTTGGATTTATTTAAGCAATTGGGTAGACTTTTGTGCATAACATTTTTCAACTATTACTTGCTCTCTCAATAAGACCCAGTTTGATTTGGATGATTTTGGTAGAGATATAAAAGAGGGAGAGAAAAGTGAAGAGAAAACAATATTTTTGTGTGTTTCATTAGAGAAGAAAATGGGAGTGAAAACTGATGGGACATGGGTGCCTTCTCCCTGAACCCCCAAAATGCAATCTTCCCAAAATAGGTAGAAAATTGGGGAGAAAAGGTGAGGGATAAGAAGTCCCCTTGTGCAAAATTGTCTTCTACTTCTTCTCAATGCTTAATAGTTCTCGTTCTTTTTTTCTTCTGTTTTTGTGGTGGTGTTTTTTTATCCGTTTTTTCTCCCTTATTTTGTTTTGGATTTTTTTTTTCTTTAAATTTTAATAATGAAGTGCCATCTATACACAATTTTTAATTAAAAAAAAATTAATGTGACGGTTTGCTTCAATGGATGGAATGGAACTATGAACTTCAAACTGGAGAATCCATTTCGAAATTTATAGCTTTGTGCAGCCCAACACCTGATTGTTATGGTTTCTTTCATTTTAAGCACGAATTGGCAAGCCTAATCCTCTATCTTTTTGGATTCGGAGTGACTCAACGGCAGCCTCATTACTGGCCAATCGAATCTAATAAGATCTGTTGGTGGCGCCCCTCATGCCTGTCTTTGTGAGGCACATAGTGGGGAGCCTAAAATTTGTCTTTTGGCGGACAAAACAAAAAAAAAAATACTAAGCATTTTCTTTCATTGTAGATTATAAATTTCTATAATGTGTAGTCTAAAAAAGCACTATAAACAAAATTCTAAGTTTTTTTTAAAAAGGTTAAATGTTGAAAAGGCGAAATCTCTTATAAGTGATTTAGAGGTACTCTACGTTACAATAATAACTAACTATTGAATCAGATTCAATTCCGTTTTGGAAATGAAGCATGTATAATTGCAGTCGGGGACTTTCGATATGTGAGAATCAGTTGTTTATTCTTTATTGAAGCTCCACAAACTCTGAATAGAGGCGTTCTTCATGTTTGCCTCATGCATATACACAAACATGATAAAATTAGCCGTAATTCTCCATTGTCATTTTGAATGGTTCACTATTAAAAGTCTTCTTTGTTTGTTAGAAGTTTGGCACAAATACAATTCTGACTAAATATTTTACAGAGTGCATGAACAAAGCCTAATTATTCTTGACTTAGTGCCCTTTTTTCTCATAATTAATTGAAAAATAGGTGTTTGATTACTATTGTGTTTAGGTGATTTCAATCAATAAAATAGCATATGATATACCCATGCATACATCACCATTTTTGTAGAAATACCGTTATAATGCCCACTTTTCAAAAAATTCATGTCATGCCCATTCATACTATTTTTTATATAAAATATGCATACCATGTCCATTTTTCAAAAAAATACATGACCTCACCAATTTTGTAAAATGTACCCTAGCCTTACCATGTCTTTTTTTTTTTCAAAAATACATATGATATCGCTTCGAATCAGTAATGTGGATGCTCTGGCTTCGGTGGGCTACTGAACGGTGGAAGGCCTACAAAAGCAAACACGCTATCAAAAAGGGAACCGGAGAAGACCAGCCAAACCCCCTCTGATGGCAAAGTTAGTCTCTCACAAGAATGGAATTCCAACTTTTTGGGAGTCAAGTCTCAGAATGTTCTTACCTTCATATGGTTCAAACCGATTCTTTATATAAAAACCCTAGGGATGGTTATTTGTCCAATAACCTTCCCAAGATTTGTGGAAGCCAATGAGTCCGGAGATAACTTCTTCAACGGCTACTAAAGTTGTAACTGCTAATGGAAGTTAACTCATTCGAAGGATTCATGGCGTTAGCTACGGGTTTGGTAACCACTACAAAGAGTCGAAAGTGTCCTAAGTGTCGCGCATTCGTCCGTCCAGTGTATGACGATTTGGTCGTCCCTGGACATCTGATAATCATCCATGGACGACCTTCATGGACGAGTTTATCCTCTATGGGAGACTTCATTGTTCAAGAGCAGTATTATCGTCCATGAACATCTTTTCTTCTTCTGGAGTGATTCTTGATCTTGCTTGCTCTATTGGCTCTGGACGATCCCTTTAGACGAACTGAAGTTGGGACTAATTTTCCACTTCCCCATCAACATATACTCCCATTTTTGTAAAATATATCTTTTCTCTTTACATCAAAAAAATATATACCTTTTTCTTTCAAAATATATGTATGTATAATTAAGTATATACATATGTATGCTAGCTCATATACACATGTACGTATGTGTATTTAGATACATGCGATTATACCTATAAATATGTACATGCCACTTTTATACAATATATATATATATATGTAAATACTCATTTTTCACCCAAAAATTCTTATTTTCTCCCCCAAAGCTTTTTCATATATTCATTATTTTCCTACCCCAAAAAAAAAAAAATTAAGAATTTTTTAGAAAATAAAAAGTTTGTGTCCATAGGTTTTGTACAAATATTACTCCCACATTTTTTAGAAGTACTTGTATAAAAACACAATTCTTTGTCACATTTCCTGCATTAACGTATCATGCATCATCTTAGAAATTCACCTAAATAAATAGCCCAATTTTTGGAGCTCTTCCCATTTATTTGTAAAAAATAGGAGCATACTTTTATTTCTTAAAGATGATCTCACACAAGTTTCTTTTCTTGCTTCCCCATTTGACATATTTCCAAATGTATCCCTCTCCCTTACCTTTCTTTGGGAATGGCTTCAGAAAGGTTTGAAGACTCGCTCAAGATCCTGTGTACACTGCCGCACATGGAAGGACCAATGAAAATCACGCTTATCTCCTCCTATCAAGAAGCTGTAGAGTCTGGTGAAGAGGTCAACCAAACCTCGTTCTCAAGGAGGTTTTCGCCCGATCCCTACCTCTATCCAAGGTTTACTGGAGAAGGAGATTTTGTTGGTGATAATGGATACTCCCGAAAGGTGGAGGGAAAGGATGGTGGCCTGCCTATCATACTTGGATTGTCAGATGGACCATGTAATGAGGGCACTCAACCCATACGCTGGAAAGGTGAACCTGCTGCCAAGAGTGCACCGCACCATTTACCACGAAGCCCAATTCTGTGTTCTGTGGACCAAATTTATCCATTTTTACGGAGTAAAGGACATCTCCCGATGGGTCTCCCTGGACCATTTTGTTACCTTCGGAAGAAGTATAATCCTACTAAGATCTACAAATATCACTCCAATACCCCAGGACATGAGCTAGAGGATTATGAAGGATTGAAGGACGAAATTCAAAGCTTAATAGACCGGGCGGGTAGTGGCATTCGATGATGGAAACAATCCTCAAGACGTCATCATCACACTCATGGGGAAGCCGGCTTACGAAGTGTTCAAAGGAGAAGTTGCTCCGCAAACATCCATCCGCCCATGCACCTCAAAGGAAGCCAAGGATTTTTGGGCTGTTAATCCATCAGAGGAAGTATTCATTCTTCCGAAAAAATGAATCCCTCATCCATCCTTGCACACCGCAAGAAGCTAAGGGTTTCTAGACTGCTAAACCACTGAAGGACATGTTCATCTTTCAGGCTAAGTAAATGGTGTTTCCACAAAGTGTCCTCATTTTCCTTTGCTTAAATCAAGATCCTTTCTATTTTATCATGCATTTTGATTTCAATGTTGGTTTGTAAATTAGGCTTCCCTACTTTGAGCACTATGTACAAACGTACTGTCTTAATTACATTCCGTATTTATATTATTTGAGGTATTTCAGTTATATCATGTACATGTTACTTGCTTAACTACTACACTTGTTATTTCATTTCCATTGCATACATTTTTTCCTAAGACAAACTGAAATTCTCAAAAAGACATGTCCTTTGTCCATGATATCTACAAAGTAGAAGGACTTGAAATTCAACCACAACTCTGGAAAGTATTGAGAAAAGGACTAGTAAGTACAAAGATTGGCACAACGTCTCACCATTCGCACCTCAGTTAGAACATCAGTCGGCACCATTCTCTATTTGCTAGTGTATGGGACGGAGGTAATGCTACTAGTAGACGTTAAGGTGCTCTCTATCAAAATTCAAGCCCAGACAGACTTAGAAGAAGTCGAGTAGGTCCGCACCCATTTTGAACAGCTGAACATGGTAGAAGAGAAGCGCGCGCATGCTCGTTATTTTCCATGTATCAACGAAGAATAATTCGTGCAATATTCAACAAAAGGGTTCACCCAAGAATGTTGGAAGAAGGAGACTTGGTCCTTAGGAAGAGAAATATGGCATTGTCCGACTCAAGAGGAAAGTTCGCACCAACCCATGGAGGACTATATCCTAGTTGACATCAACAGAGGAGAGTTCCAAATGCCCACAAATTTTGCCAATGTAAGTTGATACTATGCTTTGTGTCATCCCTATGAAATCAATAGAATATTTTGGATCAGGAGATTTACAAAAAGTGTTTTTATCACAAGAGACATACCTTTTACTCGATCTCCAAAAAAACACAAAAATTGCAAACCAGAAAAGAGAAAAGATCAAAAGGTGCATTCTCAAAAGAAAAACCATACAAAACAAAATTTTTCCCACAAAAAAATTGCACAACAAAAAGTGAAATCCAAAAAAAAAAAAAAAAAAAAATACAGTAAAAAACTAGAAAAGAAAAAAAAATAAAAAATCAAAAGTTGCCTTCTCAAAAGAAAAAAAACGACACAAAAATTATTCACAATAAAATTGCAACCCAAAGGGTGCAACTCAAAAATTCCCCACAACGTCAAAAACCTCTTTGAGCCTAAACACATATCCTTTCTTTCTAACCCTAGCCATTTCTCCTGATTAGAATTAGACTTAAGATTGCTAAGAGACGATCATGAAAAAAAAAAAAAAAAAACTAAAAAACTGGTAGATTGAAAACCTGAAAGGGCGATCTACTCAAAAGGGGAGCCAAAAAAATTTAGAGTAAGAGAGCCTGCTAGATTGAAAATCCAAAAGTGCGGTCAAGGCAAAAATTAAGGCAAACAAAAATAAAACAGACACAATGTCTTTGAACTATGTGATGACCTGATCCTTTCAAGAGGAGGTACGTAGGCAGCCATACCTAACTTGGTCACATCTTTCTCGAAAATATACACCATCTTTCGGAGATATAAGGTGGGAAGAAACAACAATGTCTTTGAAGTACACGATGACCTGATCCTTCCAAGAGGTGGTATGTAGGCAGCCATACCTTGCCCGGTCATATCCTTTTCAAGACACACCGTCTTCAAAAAGAATAAGGTGGAAAAAGCAAGACAAGATCAAAGAATAGAAGTTCAGACCTTTAGGAGAGGTTCTCTTCGCAACTCCATCAATGGGAAGACACGAGTCGAGACCTTTTCTATGGAGTAAGATACATGGACAGTAGGACAAGCCTGAAGCAAAAAAAGGGATTGCTAGCTGGACCAAGTATATTGATGACGTTGAAAATTATCACCAATAGGTCACACCGTACTCGCGACTCAAAGCGAACCTGCACAACAAGAACGATCAAAAGAAAACCTTTAGAGAGCACCGGTGTGGTGCCGGCCAAACGCTCTCCGAAGGTCAAGTCAAAATTCGTCTCTTCACTCTAGAGCGTTAGAGAGGGTCAATTAATTGTACCTTGATTTGCGAAAGTGTTAGTCCTTTTATAGTGGTGGAGAGTTGGCTTTCTTCTTGATCTCCAAATCTTTTCCATGTGGGACTCTAATACAAATTCTCCAAAGCGTGGTGAGCAAGGATTTCCCTTTTTTGATCTTAGGGCTTTTCTAGGCGATAGAGATTTCGGATCATGGGCCCTCACTATGCCTGTCAGCGATGGGCCTTCAAAGCGCGTGGGACTATCTTTACACAGGCCCAACAGTTCCAATCCGTCAGGCCCATTAAGGTAGGCCCATCAGGCTCTATATTTTATCATCTTCAGTTGCCCCCTTCACCCCAATGGTCCGTCCGCTTTTAGGTCAAAGGATCAATGGGGTGACGATCCTAACGTAGGGGTATGACGGGTATTTTTATGACGGAATGGGATCCGTGAGACAAAAAGAAGGTTTAAACTGATTGACGGATTCATGCAAGATAGGATGACGGTTCCAGATGGATCAACCCGTCAGAAGAAGATTCATCAAGTTGACGGTTACATGAAGGGTACAATCTGTTGATGCGTACTGACAGGTTGTCAATATTTATTGAGCATGCCACGTGTCAATCTCTGAATGGCCGTTGTATAGGATCGAAGCGTCGCTTCGTCTTCCGTGCATCTCCTATATATATATAAGGCGCCTCACTCTCCCATTTTCACAATTTTCAACTAGAAATCGTCTGTCAGAGCGAAGCCGTCAACCTTGTCAGAGCACTCCGTCGAGGACGAGTATCTATCGATTACAACAACCGTCACCCATCCTCCGCTAAGTGTGGTAAGTATTTACTTTAATACCATAATTAAGTTACATTTCCGTCCTTGCATTGTTGTTAGGCTTACTATACTCGTCAATGCTTTCAAACCCTTCAGTCTTAGGTTTCATCGTCAATTGTAGGAAATGTCTAGTGCGTCAAGTAACCAGTCGGTGGTTCGTGACGGGACGGAATACGAGGATGTATACCCGTCCGGTCATAAAGACCAAGAGAGCCCCGGCGAAGATAGGAGTCAGTCTGCCTCCTCTTCGTCCTCAACAAATGAGGATGTGGAGATAGTTGAAATAAAGGGTTCTGATGACGACGGGAATCAAGCATTGGAGTCCGTTGTAGGTGCTGATGGACTAAGGCAGTTCATCATGTTGCCAGAGTGGACGGTGCATAGGTTCACATCCGTCATCAGGGAGAGACATTTCAGCACTCTTAGAACCAACTTCCAAATCCCGGACTACGTTTCCATCCGTCTACCCTATGTGTCGGAGAAGTGTTACTATGAAGGGGTAGAAGGTGTCGGAGTATACGAGCAGGCGTTGAAGGCAGGACTTCGGTTCCCGCTCTCTACACTTCATAGGGAACTTTTGCACTATCTAGGGTTGTCCGTCACACAGATATCTCCTAACGCCTGGAGGGTCTTCATAGCCATGGAGATTCTTTATGGTGCAATGTCGAACGGAGAAAGGAGATTGACGGTCCGTGAATTTCTTCACTGTTACCGTCCAGACGAGATTTCTGGGTCAAGGGGGATGTATAGTTTTGCTAGTCGGAGCCCCTTGTTGAAGGTGATCTTTGAGACCCCAGACTCAAATAGAGACTGGAAGAGTCGTTACTTCTTCCTGGAGGGTGACAGATGGATGAACCGTCCAGGGGAGACGGAGTACCTGCCCGTTGACACAACCTGGGCAGTGATAAATCAATCGTGTATGCACCCGTCTTACTTTTGCAATGCTTTTCATATCCGTCCATTTTTATGTGTATATCTTAATCGTCTTTCTCTGCAGGTAGACGGCGCCCGCAAGTTAGCCTCGACGAATTTAGTTTCCTTAAGATCTTCCAGGTGGTCTTCCTCCTTCCGGCTCTTCACTAGCATGTCGTCGACATAAACTTGGACATTCCTCCCGATTTGCTGCGCGAACATCTTGTTCATTAGCCTTTGGTATGTTGCCCCCGCATTCTTCAGGCCGAATGGCATTACTTTGTAATAGAATAGTCCTTGGCTGGTTACGAACGAAGTCTTCTCTTGATCGGCCTCGTGCATGCGGATCTGGTTATAACCCGAGAAAGCGTCCATGAAGCTTAGTAATTGGTGTTGAGCCGTCGAGTCTACTAGGACGTCGACCCTTGGAAGGGGATAGCTATCTTTAGGGCACGCTTTGTTAAGATCGGTGAAATCCACGCACATCCGCCACTTGCCGCTCGCTTTCTTCACCATTACCACATTCGCCAGCCAATCGGGATAGTAGACCTCCCTGATGAAGCTTGCCTCTTGGAGTTTGCGGACCTCCTCCGCTATTGCTTGGTCTCGTTCCGGTGCGAACACTCTCTTCTTTTGTCGGACGGGTGGAAATGAGGGCAATACATTCAATTTGTGTACCATGACCGAGGGATCGATTCCCGGCATATCGTCATGGCTCCAGGCGAACACATCCTTATTGCTCCTCAAGAAAGCTACGAGCTCTTGACGGATTGCGGGTTTGGCAAGCGTTCCAATCTTGATTGTTCTGTCCGGATTGGAACTGTCAAGAGTTATCTCCTCCAGCTTCTCTGTGGGTTCTGCCATCGTTCGGTGCTCTTCTATGTTCAATGCCTGGATTTGGTCTTGCATCTCCATTATAACTACGTAGCATTCTCGTGCGGCAACTTGACTTCCGCGTAGCTCTCCTACCCCATACTCCGTTGTGAACTTGATCATTAGGTGGTAAGTTGATGTTACCACCTTCCACGAGTTGAGCGTAGGTCGTCCAAGAATAGCATTGTAGGCGGACGAGCAATCGACCACCAAGAATGTCACGTTCCTGGTGATTTGTTGGGGGTAATCTCCTACTGTCACCGGTAACGTTACCGCACCCAAAGGGAACACCCTACTCCCTCCGAAACCAACGAGCGGGGCGTTTGTCGGTATTAGCTGCTCCCTGTCAATCCTCATTTGCTGGAATGCCGGATAGTACAAGATATCGGCCGAGCTGCCGTTGTCGATCAACACTCGGTGCATGTTGTAGTCTCCTGTCCGCATGCTGACGACGAGGGCATCGTCGTGTGGATGGTGTAGGCGCCGTGCATCCTCTTCCGAGAACCCAACAACAGGGCTATCTCTTTTTGCTATCTTTGGCACTGTGCCCGCCAACTGGACATTCTGTACCATCCGAAGGTATGTTTTGCGAGCCTTTTTTGACGATCCGGCCGTAGCAGTTCCTCCGATTATCATTCTTATGTCCCCTAATGGGGGTCATGGTCGCTCGTTTTCTCGGCGGGGGTGTTGTTCTTGTGGGGGTTGATCCGTTCTCCCCTTGTTGACGAACTTCTGCAGCTTCCCTTGTCGGATAAGGGTTTCGATTTGCTGCTTCAAGTCATAGCAATCGGCCATGTCGTAGTCGTGGTCACGATGGAAGCGGCAATATTTGTCTCTGGACCCTTTGCTGGGATCACTCTTCAGCTTTCTTGGGAACGTTAGGGACCCTTCGTCCTTAATCTGCATTAGGACTTGGTCTATCGGCGCGGTTAACGGGGTGAAACTTGTGAACCTTCCGCCCGTGGGTTTTGGACGTCTGTCCTCCCTTCGGTCTCCCATCCTTCCTGTCTTCCGCCCCTGGTCCTGTCGGGGATCCTCTTGTCTGTCTCTTTTCTTGGGTCTATCTTCTCGGGCTAATAGCGCGTCTTCAGCGTTCATATATTTGGTGGCCCTGTAAAGCACCTCCGACATGGTCTTGGGGTCGTTTTTGTATAGGGAGAACAAAAACTTACCCCCCTTCAGCCCATTCGTGAATGCTGCTACCAATATCTTGTCGTCGGCTTCGTCGATCGAGAGCGCTTCCTTATTGAAGCATGATATGTAGGCCCGCAACCATTACAGAAAAGAACATTAGAAGTTTTGTCTGGCGGTGCATCGTATGCAGGTTTGGTATTCCTAGAGTCCTTGTCTCAGATAACGGGAGGCAGTTTGACAACGGCCACTTCCGGGATTTCTGCACACAGCTAGGAATAAAAAACCACTACTCATCACCCGCCCATCCTCAGGCTAATGGCCAGGTTGAAGTCACGAACCGATCCCTGTTAAAGATTATCAAGACTCGGCTCGAGGGGGCAAAGAGCATATGGCCCGAAGAATTGCCGAGCATACTGTGGGCATACAGGACAACGGCGAGGACTCCAACAGGAGAGACGCCATTCCGACTGACATATGGGAGTGAGGCGGTCATCCCAGCAGAAGTTGGGCTCACAAGTTACAGGGTTCACAACCATGACGAAAGCAGGAACGACGAATCTATGAGGTTACAGCTGGACCTGATAGATGAGGTAAGGTCGGCAGCGGAGCAAAGGATCGCTAGATACCAAGATCGCATGGCCAGAAATTACAACTCCCGGGTCCGACACAGAAACTTCCAAGTAGGAGACCTCGTACTCAAGAGGGTCATAGGTGCAACTAGAGACCCTACACAGGGAAAACTCGGCCCCAACTGGGAAGGACCTTATAGAGTCACGGCATGGAAAAGGAAAGGAACATACCACCTGGAGACAATAGATGGAGAGAAGCTACCGCATCCATGGAAAGCCGAGCATTTGAGAAAATACTACTAGTGATAGTAACACGGCGAACGGCAACCAATTTTCTTTTTGGCTTTTTAAGCTTTTTATAAGTTTTTCTTTTAACTGTTTTTCTTTTGCTACAATCTTGTCGTGCCTTTTTTAAGCCCAAGGGGGCAGGCGCTTTTCCTTTACGCATCTCTATAATTAGATACAATTATGATCTTCTACTTGGACGTCATTACAATTGTCCACAAAGTTAACGAAAGCTAGTTAAAAGTCCACGAGATGGACGGACACAAAATAAAGTCCACAAGATGGACGGGGCATCCTAAAGGGATGATAACATCCTACAGGGATGACAACTTAAAGTCCACAAGATGGACGGAGCATCCCACAGGGATGATAACATCCTACGGGGATGATAACTTAAAGTCCGCAAGATGAACGGATATAAAATGAAGTCCACAAGATGGACGGATCATCCTAAAGTGACGATAACATCTTACAGGGATGATAACTTAAAGTCCACAAGATGGACGGACACAAAATAAAGTCCACAAAATGGACGGACCATCTTACAGGGATGATATCATCCTACAGGGATGATTACTTGAAATCCACAAGATGGACGTCCGACGGATCGTCCCAGAAGGATAACTACATAGTCCACAAGATGGACGGATCGCCGTAACAGTAAAAGAACATGTCCGTAAAGTGGACGGACGACGACCATATAAGAACTGTCCACAAAGTGGACAGATCACCCAAAACGGTGAATAATTTTACAAGTCCATAAAGTGGATGGTATAGCCGCCACAAAGTGGACGGATCACCCAAAACGGTGAATAATTTTACAAGTCCATAAAGTGGACGGTATAGCCGCCACAAAGTGGACGGATCACCCAAAACGGTGAGTAATTTTACAAGTCCATAAAGTGGACGGTATAGCCGCCACAAAGTGGACGGATCACTCAAAACGGTGAATAATTTTACAAGTCCATAAAGTGGACGGTATAGCCGCCACAAAGTGGACGAATCACCCAAAACGGTGAGTAATTTTACAAGTCCATAAAGTGGACGGTATAGCCGCCACAAAGTGGACGGATCACCCAAAACAATGAATAATTTTATAAGTCCATAAATTGGACGGTATAACCACCACAAGGTGAACGGATCATCGACTCGATAAAAAGCTGCCCACAAAAGTGGACGGACCATAAAAACGGCTGAAATAATTATGCTCCCAAAAACGGACGGTTCTAAAACGCCCACGAAGTGGACGAACAACAAGACGATAAAGAACTACCCACAAAGTGGACGGACCACCGAAACGGCTAAAATTCTTACTAGTCCACGAAGTGGACGACCATATTAAAGGTCAGCCACCACAAAGTGGACAGATATTATATCCTATCCGTAATAGACGGGTCCGATTAGAGGTGAGAAAAGCTTTTTAAAGTGGACGGATCAACAGACCAGTTGGTCCAAATTAACATTTAACATACAAGAAGACGGAGAGAAAAATCCTTAACGGATACAAATACTTAACCAGCAACAAAAATATGCGTAAACATATAATGAAAGAAAAACATTGTTCAGTACAAAAGCTAACTTAAAACAAACCGTCTTCAAAGTACTAAAAACATATAAAAAAGGGGACGGATCCTCCTCAACATTTCCAAAAGATTAATCTACTTTCTTGGGGTCGGCAACAGGAACCTCCTTCGGCACAGCGGACTCTCCATCACCCTGAGCTGTTTCGTCTCCGAAGAGGTCCTCCGTATTTTCGGAAGCAACGGGAAATGCAGAGGTCTGGCCTTGGTCGTCAACTTTGATCATTGATACATCCAGCTCAGGATAGATCTTCTTGACCTGACGAAGCGAGTCATCAAAGCCTTGCAGAAAAGAGTCCGCCAGCTCGCTCAACAAGGAATCTGAGTCTCGGTACTCCTGGACGGCTATTTCCTTAACGAGACGGATCTCTTCCTTTAACGCTTTAATTTCCTTCTCCTTCTTCTCTAAGACCGACGACGCCTCGTCCATCTTCTGCTCCAGTTCTTTCCTTGCTTGCTCAGAGAGCTCCAGCTTCTTCTCCATGTTGGACTTCCATTTATGGAGTTGACCAAGCTCTTCCTCCGTCTGTTCTGCCTTTGCACGAACTCGGTCCAAAGCATTTTCACGGTTAAGGCATTGATCCAACAATCCTTTCATCATGACCAACGACTACAAACCGACAAGAGAGTCCGTCACGTAATAATAAAAGAAAAAAGGGAGAAAAAACATAATTGACGGGCAAAACTTACTTGAGCAACGGCGAAAAGGCCCGTCTCTCCCATAGCTTCCGTCGAGTGGTTTCCTAGGTCTTCATAGTCCTCCGCCGTGATAATAGACGACAGTTTCTCCAAAGCATACTTGGAGTCGTCGCGGAGGAGCGGGGGAGGTCTCTCTTGTTTAGAGTCTGGGGCCGTCATGAAACCTTTTCCCGTCCCAGGCTTAGCAAGGGTGACGGTCTTGGCACCCTCAGCCATCAAGCCAACCACAGGTTCAAGAGAGATCTTGGGTTTCTTAAACGGACGGTCAGATTTTGATGTCGGTTTCCTCTTCGGGGCTGAAGCCGACCCCTTAGGTACCACCTCGCCGGATTCCTTCTTCTTGACGGCTTGAGATTTAATTAAAGCTCTCCTTTTTGCGTCTTCCATCTCTGCAAATAATGACGGATGAAATTAAACTAAGTAAAGTTGAATAAATGGCAAAGTAAAGTCGACGGGCTTACGTCTATGAACTCGCTCGTCGTATCTAATAGCCTCTTGGGTGGGCTCAGGACCGTCACAGTACCAATGAATGGTCTTTGGATTCACCAATTTAGCCCAGGTCCTTTCCTCCGGCTTAGTTTTTCTGCAAACCTTTTCAAGGAAACTAAATTCCTCGAGGCTAACTTGCGGGCGCCGTCTACCTGCAGAGAAAGACGATTAAGATATACACATAAAAATGGACGGATATGAAAAGCATTGCAAAATTAAGACGGGTGCATACACGATTGATTTATCACTGCCTAGGTTGTGTCAACGGGCAGGTACTCCGTCTCCCCTGGACGGTTCATCCATCTGTCACCCTCCAGGAAGAAGTAACGACTCTTCCAGTCTCTATTTGAGTCTGGGGTCTCAAAGATCACCTTCAACAAGGGGTTCCGACTAGCAAAACTATACATCCCCCTTGACCTAGAAATCTCGTCTGGACAGTAACAGTGAAGAAATTCACGGACCATCAGTCTCCTTTCTCCGTTCGACATTGCACCATAAAGAATCTCCATGGCTATGAAGACCCTCCAGGCGTTAGGAGATATCTGTGTGACGGACAACCCTAGATAGTGCAAAAGTTCCCTATGAAGTGTAGAGAGCGGGAACCGAAGTCCTGCCTTTAACGCCTGCTCGTATACTCCGACACCTTCTACCCCTTCATAGTAACACTTCTCCGACACATAGGGTAGACGGATGGAAACGTAGTCCGGGATTTGGAAGTTGGTTCTAAGAGTGCTGAAATGTCTCTCCCTGATGACGGATGTGAACCTATGCACCGTCCACTCTGGCAACATGATGAACTGCCTTAGTCCATCAGCACCTACAACGAACTCCAGTGCTTGATTCCCGTCGTCATCAGAACCCTCTATTTCAACTATCTCCACATCCTCATTTGTTGAGGACGAAGAGGAGGCAGACTGACTCCTATCTTCGCCGGGGCTCTCTTAGTCTTTATGACCGGACGCGTATACATCCTCGTATTCCGTCCCGTCACGAACCACCGACTGGTTACTTGACGCACTAGACATTTCCTACAATTGACGATGAAACCTAAGACTGACGGGTTTGAAAGCATTGACGGGTATAGTAAGCCTAACAACAATGCAAGGACGGAAATGTAACTTAATTATGGTATTAAAGTAAATACTTACCACACTTAGCGGAGGATGGGTGACGGTTGTTGTAATCGGTAGATACTCGTCCTCGACGGAGTGCTCTGACAAGGTTGACGGCTTCGCTCTGACAGACGATTTCTGGTTGAAAATTGTGAAAATGGGAGAGTGAGGTGCCTTATATATATATAGGAGATGCACGGAAGACGAAGCGACGCTTCGATCCTATACAACGGCCATTCAGAGATTGACACATGGCATGCTCAATAAATGTTGACAACCTGTCAGTACGCATCAACAGATTGTACCCTTCATGTAACCGTCAACTTGATGAATCTTCTTCTGACGGGTTGATCCATCTGGAACCGTCATCCTATCTTGCATGAATCCGTCAATCAGTTTAAACCTTCTTTTTGTCTCACGGATCCCATTCCGTCATAAAAATACCCGTCATACCCCTACGTTAGGATCGTCACCCCATTGATCCTTTGACCTAAAAGCGGACGGACCATTGGGGTGAAGGGGGCAACTGAAGATGATAAAATATAGAGCCTGATGGGCCTACCTTAATGGGCCTGACGGATTGGAACTGTTGGGCCTGTGTAAAGATAGTCCCATGCGCTTTGAAGGCCCATCGCTGACAGACATAGTTAGGGCCCATGATCCGAAATCTCTATCACCTAGAAAAGCCCTAAGATCAAAAAAGGGAAATCCTTGCTCACCACGCTTTGGAGAATTTGTATTAGAGTCCCACATGGAAAAGATTTGGAGATCAAGAAGAAAGCCAACTCTCCACCACTATAAAAGGACTAACACTTTCGCAAATCAAGGTACAATTAATTGACCCTCTCTAACGCTCTAGAGTGAAGAGACGAATTCTGACTTGACCTTCGGAGAGCGTTTGGCCGGTACCACACCGGTGCTCTCTAAAGGTTTTCTTTCGATCGTTCTTGTTGTGCAGGTTCGCTTTGAGTCGCGAGTACGGTGTGACCTATTGGTGATAATTTTCAACGTCATCATATATCCTTTGGTTTATGAAAACTAATTACATTTGCTTTCCTTATGTAATCTTTTTCAAGTGCATACATCATTTCTTTATATGCATACTTTTATACAAACACATTTATAGATAAATCCCTTCATCGAAAGACATCATACACCCATTACATGATCTGTTTTCAAGCCATTTTCATTAATTGCACGAATTTACAAGATAAATTAGAGAATGATCTTGAAAGCAAGGATTATCCGGACATAAAAAAAAACTGTCTAATTGCTGAAGTAGGAAAATCAAGGTTAGTGCCAACATTCTGCAATTTCATCAAGAAATGTGCAAAGGAAGGATGAAGAGTCGATGAATATCTATGAGACTGCATAAAACCTACACTGGGGCAATTTTATTTTATGCAATCCTGACATTTAGTTATCTCCATGACCAGTCTTCTCACGTGATCTAGCCATAAAAAAAGGTTTTATTGCTATTCAAATATTTGATAAATCAATGGAGGAAAAGTGGATATAAACAACTGAGTTATTGTTTATATTTAAAAATTTACTACATTTTGGTGCAACCACGTGGAAATTGAACATAATATCCACACAGTCTAACTATTGTTTCAGGATCTAATTTTTGTTATGTAGTATATAATTTAAAGCGTAACCCACTATTAGTAAATTTGGAGCAAATTGTAATCTCAATTCTAGGAAAAAAAATCTTATCTTGGACTGTCGAACTTTGTAAGTAACTTTGTATGTTATATAAGTAAATAATTTCATATAGGGCATTTTAACATTGAAAGCTCAAATTTGTGTGAAAACACAAGAGCTGTTTAGACCCCAAAATTAAAATTACGGCTCGGTTGATTTTACTCTAACTTAAACTAAGTGCGGAATAGAGTAAATGCGAGTGGAAAAACAATATAACTACTCTAAGCCATATTCATCAAATCATAGTAGTAAAATGAAAGCTAAAAGAGTCGGGAAGAAGAATGAAAACACAAGATAACATGCCGATGTGTTATGGAAGAGGAAACCGAAAAACTCGGTGAAAAACCTCTCCACTGCTCTCCAAGCGGTAAATCGATCCACTAGAGAATGAGTTGGAGTACATGAATAACAAAAGACCCTCCAAGCCTAGTCTACCCTATGTACTTGAACCCTTCAAGCTCCTGCTACCAATTGACTTAAAGAAGCCTTGCCTTCTCTAGCTCTCCGAATCACACAATTCAGCCCAATTACATCCACCAAACAAATGGCTTCTTCCAATACTTCCTAGCAGCACCAAAACCTTACTTTATACTCAGGATGGGTGTGGTAAATGTTTAGGCTATCAACCTCGTAAGATAACACGCCGATGTGGTGTCGAAGAGGAAACCGAAGAACTCGGTGAAAAACCTCTCCGCTGCCCTCAAAGTGGTAAATCGATCCACTAGAGAATGAGTTGGAGTACATGAATAACAAAAAACCCTCCAAACCTAGTCTATCCCATGTACTTGAACCCTTCAAGCTCCTGTTACTAATTGACTTAAAGAAGCCTTACCTTCTCTAGCTCTCCAAATCACACAATTCAGCCCAATTGCATCCACCAAACAAATGACTTCTTCCAATGCTTCCCAGCAGCACCAAGACCTCACTTTATACTTAGGATGGGTGTGGTAAGTGTTTGGGCTATCAACCTCGCAAGGATTTGGAAATGGAGAGGTAGGAGTTGAGGAAAACCACAATGGATTGTGTAGAAGATTGTATGTATGACAATCTCTCACTCTCAAGGGTAATGGCTAGGGTTTTTTCTCTGAAAAACACTTCTCTCAATATGTGGGTAATGTGGGTATATATAGTGTGGGTAGAGACCTAGTGTATCAGATATGACAAATTGGCAAAATAGAATGTTTTACGGGTATCTCGTGGGAAGGCCTTACTCGCGAAATACTTGCCAAAACTAGCTGTCACTATCTGTTATGACTCTTCGCATTCCAGTCATAAGCTGAGCACATGGCTTCACTTCGCGGGAAGTCTACTCGCGAGCTACCTGTGAAAACTCCTTTGATCTTCAATTTGCCTTGAGTCTTCACACTTTCTCTTACACATAACCCTTACAATGAAGTCCCACATAAAATACAGGGTACATAAGATTTAACATAATTATAACCAAATTTGGCACGGAATTAAAACCAACACAAAATAGTTGTAAATCACAACTTTACAAACATGAACATTTATGTGATTATGTCATTTCTTTAACTATACAATAGTTTGTTTTTAACTACCAATGACTAAAAATTAAGATTTTATCAAAACAAAGTATTGTCTCTAGACAGGCGTTATGTAGTGCCTAACACCATCCCCACACGTAACTAGACTTTTGAACTCAAGAATCAAGATTTTTACCATCTGTATTAAATTAGGAAAAAAGACCATTTTTCTTAGCCTATGATTGGTAAGAAAATCAATTTGATTTAGGTGACCAATCACACCTTAGAAAAAACCCAATGGTTGGTGGCGACTTCACTACCTTTGGTAATAATCGATTAAAATTGACTAAATTCATTTAAACCCCAATGGTTATCCTTTTTTTCACCCTCTTTCGCAACACCCAAGTCTGTGCCTTCTTTCGACCAAGTGTTTGAGAGAACCGCAAGCATTGCCACGGTAGGTGGTTGACTGTCGGAAGGTATCAACAGTATCGCGAGAATTCCATTTCTTCATAGATAAACGCATGATTCAGTCATTTTTTGACATGATCTATCTTCTTAATCTTCACTTTGTGGATTCTTCTCTCCTAATTTTTAGAAATTAGTTGTGTTGATCAAGAATCAGTTGTTAAATTTCTTTTTCAAGTGTTTTTGACCCCCATGCATTTCATACTAGAATTTTAAGTAAAGTAGAAATTCAAATTACTTGAAACATAAGTAATAGAGTTTAATGTAGAGTAAAACATTGGCAACTTTGGTATTAGAACTTATATTGAAGTAGAATTTTAAATTTCTTTAAAGCTAGATAATAGAGTTTTATGTAGATGTAAACTATTGCTAGTTAAGTTCAATTCAATGTCTCAATTAGTTAATGAGATTGTAGATACTTAACAAATGATCACCAATAATTGTTAGGTTCTAAAGTTTAGGATTTTATGTATTTAGAACTCTAATTTGTATTGTTGGCAAACCATGATCAAAACAATGTGTTTAGAAGTGTTTAAAGCTAGCTCAAAGTTGTATGTCAATGTAAAGTTGGAATCGAGTTTAAAGCAGGAAGCACTGTGGCTTTCGGCCTAGCTCGATCGATCGAAGCTTAGGCTCGACCGATCGAAGCTCGGGCAGATTGCTTTTCTGCAGAATTTTCCAACTCAGCCCTATTTGTTTTAAGACATTTTTAGGGTTTCTTATTTGTCCTAAGAATAAAAGGCAAACCCTAGCCACGTTTTAGGGTTGCTCATATTGCGGTTTGTGTAAATCTCTTGTGAGATCTAGAGGAACTTTCTTTTACACAAACTTAGGGTTTTCAAGGAGGAGATATTTTTTACACCTTGATGATCAATTCAATTGCTGCCATTAAAGCTTAAAGAATACACAAGCGGGTGTGCTTGTAGCTGGTGGGAATCCAAGAAAGAAGGAGTCTGTGGATATGGAGTTGGCACGTGGTCGTGTCAGTAAGTTCTACTGGTTGGTAGCATTAGGAAGTCAAGCAGGGGTGCTTGTAAGTCCTTTTGTATGAACTTCAATTCTTTCAAAATAGTGGATTCAGGTTTATCTTGAGGATAGTTAGGTCAAATCCTCCCCGGGTTTTTTATCGGTTTGGTTTTCTGGGTGATCATATCTTGTGTTATTTATTTTCCGCTGCTTTGCATGATTTGATCTTTATTATTGTGATAAACTAGACTTGTTTAATTGGACTAAGTAACAACTTGTCTAATTGTTTAAGGGGTCTAAAAACTGTCAATAATGATTCATCATTTTTGTGTGTTGAAATGGCGATAATCATGGTCGATATCTTTACAACCAGTGGCAATGGCAAATTGTCTTTTTGATCACTAAAAAGCCAAACCCGAAAAAAAGAAAAAGAAAAAGAAACGACAGGTATATATGATAGATAGAAAAAGTGACCATGTGCTTGCTATCTATTAGACCTGTATCATTGTGAAGTGAGGGAATTGGAGTTTATATTCGCTTTTAGTACTGATTTTAGGATAGAAAAGGAAAAAGAAAAATTTGATAACACCAACAATTAAACTTTTGTGCCAATCCAAAGATTTTATAGAGTAAAAGCTCAAGTACTGATTGTATGGGAAAAAAAAAAAACCTTCAATTAATCCTTTGAATCAAACTAAAGATTTGATAAAGAGCAAAATTTCAAGTACTACTTTTATGAAAGAAAAAAAAAAGTGAAAAAAAGGTTTTATTTCTATTCAAAGAGTTGTTGTTTATATTTAAAAAATTACTGCATTTTGGTGCAACCACTTAGAAATTAAACATAATATCCACTTAGTCCAACCATTGCTTCTAGACCTAATTTTTATTATATAGTATTTAATTTAAAGTGTACTCCACCATCAATAAATTTGGAGCAAATTATAATCTCAAATCTAGGAAAAACAAATCTTATCTTGGACCATCGAACTTTGTAAGTAACTTTGGATGTTATATAAGTAAATAATTTCATATAGGGCAAAAAAAAAAAAAAAAAAAAAATTCCCATATGTAACTTTTTAACATGAACATTTACATGATTATGTCATTTCTTTAATTATACAATAGATTGTTTTTAACTTCCAATGACAGAAAATTAAGATTTTATCAAAACAAAGAATTGGCTCCGGACAGGCATTGTGGGATGCCTAACATCTTCCCCAAACGTAATCAAATTTCCGAACTTAAGAATCAAGATTTTCTACCATCCGTATTATATTAGGAAAAATGACCATTTTCCTTAGCCTCTAACTGGTAATAAAATCAAATAGATTCAAGTGACTAATTACACCTTTGATAATAATGATTAAAATTGACTCAATTCAGTCAAACACTAGAGGTTACCCTTTTTTTTCACCCTCTTTCACAGTACTTGAGCTCGTGCCTTCTTCAGAACAAGTATTTGAGAGAACCGCAAGCATTGCCACGATGGGTGGTTGACCTTCGCGAGGCATTGACAATAGCACTGGAATTCCCTTTCTTCATATATAAATGCAAGATTCAGTCATTTTTTGACTTGATCTATCTTCTTAATCTTTCCATTGTGGATTCTTCTCTCCTACTTTTTAGAAATTAGTTGTGTTGATCAGGAATCAGTTGTTAAGTTTCTCTTTTAAGTGTTTTTGACCCCCACACATTTCATAATAGAATTTTAAGTAAAGTAGAAATTCAAATTACTTGAAACATTAGTAATAGAGTTTTACGTAGAGTAAAACATTCGCAACTTTGGTAATAGAACTTATATTGAAGTAGAATTTTAAATTTTTGAAAGCTAGATAATAGAGTTTTATGTAGATGTAAACAATTGCTGGTTAGGTTCAGTTCAATGTCTCTTATTAGTTAATGAGAGGGTAGATACTTAACAAATGATCACCTATAATGATTCATCATTTGTGTGTGTTGAAATGGCGATGTTCATGGTCAATATCTTTACAACCAGTGGCAATGGCAACTTTCCTTTTTGATCACTAATAAGCAAAACCCAAAAAAAAAAAAAAAAAAAAAAAAAAAAAAAAAAAATGAAGAAGAAGAAGAAATGACAGGTATATATGATAGGTAGAAAAAGTGACCATGTGCTTGCTATCTATTGGACCTGTATCATTGTGAAGTGAGGGAATTGAATTTTTATATTTGTTTTTAGTACTGAATTTAGGATAGAAAAGGAAAAAAGAAAAAGTTGACAACAACAGCCATTATATATAACTTTTGTGTCAATCCAAAGATTTGATAGAGTAAAAGTTTAAGTACTGATTTTATGAAAGAAAAAAAAAACATCAACTTCAATTAAGCTTTTGTATCAAACTAAAGATTTGATAAAGAGTAAAAGTTCAAGTACTACTTTTATGAAAGAAAAAATTGGTCTCTCTCTCTGACCAGCTCTCAAACCCCAAGTCTTGGTACTTGTTATAAGTATTCAAGCCATTGAGATACAATATTAGCCGGTAAAATTAAAGTGAATAAACTTATGTGAATTAAAAAAAAAAAAAAAAAAGGTTTATTTCTAATAAAAGATTTGATAAATTGATGGAGAAAAAGTTTTTTTTTTTTTTTTTTTTTGAGAGAATATAGACAGAAGACATAAAGGAATGGGGATGGAGGGAGTGGAAAGACAAAACTTACAACACTAGCACTTACAAAAAGGCCTAACCTTTGTAAGTACTGGTGAGGCAATGGAGGAAAAGTTGATATAAACAACTGAGTTGTTGTTTATATCTAAAAAATTACAGCATTTTGGTGCAACCATGTGGAAATTGAACATAATATCCACTTAGTCCAACCATTGCTTCTAGACCTAATTTTTATTATATAGCATATAATTTAAAGTGTAACCCATCATTAGCAAATTTGGAGCAAATTGTAATCTCAAATCTTGGACAGTCGAACTTTGTAAGTAACTTTGTATGTTGTATAAGTAAATAATTTCATATAGTGCCAAAAAAAAAAAAAAAATTCCTATAAGTAACTTTTAAACATGAACATTTATGTGAGTATGTCATCTCTTTAACTATAAAATAGATTGTTTTTAAATGCCAATGACCGAAAATTAAGATTTTTTCAAAACAAAAGACTGTCTCTTGACAAATGTTATGGGGTGCCTAACACCTGCTCCACATGTAACCAGACTTCCGAACTCAAGAATCAAGATTTTTTACCATCCGTATTAGATTAGGAAAAACAACCCTTTTTCTTAGCTATGACTGGCAAGAAAATCAAATAAAGTTAGGTGACCAATCATGCCTTAGAAAAAACCTAATAATTGGTGGCGACTTCACGACCTTTGGTAATAATTGATTAAAATTCATTCAATTCATTCAAACACCAGTGGTTACCCTTTCTTTCACCCTCTTTCACATCACCCGTGCCCATGCCTTCTTCCGAACAAGTGTTTGAGAGAAATGTGAGCATTGCCGTGATAGGTGGTTGACAGCCAGGAGGCATCGACAGTATCACGGGAATTCCATTTCTTCATATATAAACACATGACTCAGTCATTTTTTGACATGATCTATCTTCTTAATCTTCCCATTGTGGATTCTTCTCTCCTACTTTTTAGAAATTAGTTGCGTTGATTAGGAATCAATTGTTAAGTTTCTCTTTCAAGTGTTTTTGACCCCATGCATTTCATAATAGAATTTTAACTAAAGAAGAAATTCAAATTACTTGAAACATAAGTAATAGAGTTTTTTTGTAGAGTAAAACATTGGCAACTTTTATAATAGAACTTATATTGATGTAGAATTTTAAATTTCTTTAAAGCTAGATAATAGAATTTTATGTAGATGTAAACTATTGCTAGTTAAGTTCAATTCAATGTCATATTAGTTAATGAGAGAGTAGATACTTAACAAGATCACCAATAATGATTAATCATTTGTGTGTGTTGAAATGGCGATTTTAATGGTCAATATCTTTACAACTGGTGGGAATGGCAAATTGTCTTTTTTATCACTAATATGCCAAACCCCAAAAAAAGAAAAAGAAAAAGAAACGACAGGTATATATGATAGGTAGAAAAAGTGACCATGTGCTTGCTATCTATTAGAACTGTATCATTGTGAAATGAGGGAATTGAAGTTTATATTCGTTTTTAGTACTGATTTTAGGATAGAAAAGGAAAAAGAAAAAATTGATAACAACAACAATTAAACTTTTGTGCCAATCCAAAGATTTGATAGAGTAAAAGTTTAAGTACTGATTTTATGCACTTTAGTTGTAATTGGATAGATCTAACATGGGTTTAGTACTTCAAGAAACATACTATTCAAGTCAAGTATTAAAGATATGAAGATTGGTCCAAGAAACAAGTGAAGAAAAGTTGTTCATTAAGTCTCGACAGATAGCTCGACAAATGCCTGCTATTGAGACTTAATGTGAAGCTCGATAGATAACTCGACAACAGCTCGATCTACCAAGAATTATGATTTCAAAATTTTCAGATTTGAAATTCGACCCAGTCTTGTGTATTCGTTTGGAGCTTCTTTTCTCACAACCCTAGACATATATAAAGCTTATTTTAAAGGCCGTCATACACAAATACAGAGACCAAGAGACTTATTTTTTCTGTGTGAAGCTACTGCATTTGTTCGCCATAGAGTTTTGTAACCGAGTGTTTCTTGATCTTCATTGTTGATGAAGTGAAGAACTTTACAACCAACAACATCTGTTTAAGTTGCTGGAGTTAGTCACGTACTTGGGATCCATGCAAAGGGTTAGTCGCAGATTGGAGGTTTGTGCATTAAAAGGAAAGAAGGCTACTATAAGATCAAGTCCAATTGGGTATTGTAGTAAAGGTTCAACTGTAGATTGGTATTTCGGGATAGGCCAGGGTGGTTGGTAAGATTCCTTATACTTGTAACTGCTTGATTGTTGCTTAGTGGATTCTTAGAAGTGGTGACCTTAAAATTACCCAGTGGGGTTTTTACCTTGCGAGGTTTTCCCCATTTGTCAACAAATCATCTCCTAAGATAAATTTACTCTTTTCTATATTCTCACTAGCTAAAACAGTGTTGACATTAGTGTTCTCAGATTCAACATTATTAGTAGGAGAAACAAAAACAGTAGTACTAGAGGAAGCAATATTAGAAGAAGAGAAATCATACCCTAAATCAGTTCGATCAGAAGCAGATTTCTGAAAGCTGAGCATCTCATCAAGCTTTGCACTTGAAGTCCTTTCGAGCTGAGCTCTGACTTGGAATAGTTCTGCCTTAAGCTTCTTGGTCTTCTTAGCCAAGAAATTGTTCTCAAATCTCAGAGCTCCAATAGTCTGATTAGCTTCATCAAACTTCGTGGAGATTTCTTCTCGTTCAAGCTCCACATCACTGAGCTTCTTGGTGGCCAACCTATACAACTTCTCAAACTTAGACTCCACTAAGTCTTCTCCTTCATCCACATCTTCAACAATCCCCTCAATAGGATTTACAGTGACAGTGAAGGCATTCAGGATTCCATCATCCTCATTTTCCGAATCATCCTTAGGCTCAATGTAGCAGCAAGTGCCTTGCTTTTTCCAATGGTCTTGAGATACGTAGGGCACTCTTATTTCATGTGCCCAAAGCCTTGATACTTAAAACACTTAGGTCTTGAGGGAACAGTGTACTGACCGCCATCCCTAGCATCCTTCTTTCCTGTTTCTTGGCTCTTGAATTGAGACAAACTAGACTACTTGCGGTCTTTGTCAAATCTTTTAGCATTGGCATTCTTCATAAACTTTTTGAACTACCTTGTGATATAGGATTTCATCTTAGAATCTTCATCATCAAAAGACTCATCCGTGTCACTACTCTTAGCCTTCAGTGCCATGCTCTTTCCCTTACTCAATTTCCCGATTCTTGTCAAACCTAACTCATAGGTCTGCAGATTGCCAACTAGCTCTGTCAAAGGAATTTTGTCGATGTCCTTTGATTCCTCAATTGTAGTGATTTTGGCATGAAATCTCTTGGGTAGAGATCTGAGCACATTTCTAATAATCTTGGGATTGGGAATAGTTTCCCCAAGATTAAAGGCTGAGTTCACTATGTCCTTGAGCTTGGCATAGAACTCATCGAACGATTCATCCTCATCCATCTTGATCTCTTTAAAACTTGTAGTAAGCCTTTGAAACTTCGAATCCTTGACAGTCTTGGTTCCTTCATAGATTGTTTGGAGGATGGTCCATGCTTCCTTGACAATTTCAGTGGAGGATATTTTCTTAAACTCCTTATTTGTGAGCGCACTGAATATTGCATTCAATGCCCTACTGTTGAAGTTAGCCGCCTTGATCTTAGCATCATCCCAATCGGTCAGCGATTCCTTTGGCTTGGTCCAATCTATCTCCACAGCTTGCCACACTTTTTCATCTAATGACTGCAAGAAAGCTCTCATGTGTACTTTTCAATATGCATAGTTAGTGCCATCAAATAAACGAGGTATAATCAACGATTGTCCTTTATCCATGACAATAGGTGTCAATGGATCACATAACAACGATTAACCCTAATTAGAGTGTGCCTGCTCTGATACCACTTGATAGGCCAAGAATGAATTGACCCCTTCAGTAAATTAATCAATTAATTAGCCAAATTAATTAATTAATTCAATTAACATGCAATACGTGTGGTAGCACAAACAAATCACCAACTAAGTTAATATGCAGCGGAAAATAAAGTTAACACAGTGATTTGTTTACGAATAGGGAAAACCTCCAAGGCAAAAATCTCACTAGGTGATTTTAAGGTCACTACTCCCGAGAATCCACTATTATCACAACAAGCGGTTACAAGTAAAAGAATCTAAATATCTTATACTAACCTATAGTTGAACCCTTACCCCAATACACAATTGGGCTTATTCTATAGTGACAATCTCTCCTTTTTAATGCACGGCTCCCAGTACGTGACTAACCAATCGATTCGCAGATCCCAGTATGCTACTTACTCACCAACTTGAGAAAGATGTTGGCTGCAAAGTTCTTCAGTTCATCAACACGATGAAGATCATGAAGCTCCTTAATTACAAAACCCAACTCCACACAAACGCAGTAGCTTCTTCAAGAGAAAGATGAACTAGGGCAAACTTTGTCTTCGATCACAATTTGCATGAACAAAACTTTGCCTCACACTTGCGCTACCTTTGATGGCCTTTAAAATAATCCTTATATATGTTTAGGGTTGTGAGAAAAGAAAGCCTAAACATGTATTCACGGATTGGTGTGAAGTTAGATCTGAAAAACTGATTTTCATAAATCTCAATAGATAGGTTATCTATCGAGCAAATGTTGAGTATCGGGCTAAATTTGCCTTTTAAAACTCAATAAATGCTATCTGTCAAGCTAGTTGTCGAGTTTTAAAATTCAGCACTTCTTCACTTGTTTCTTGGACAGATTTGCATGGTTTCAATACTTGGACTTGAACTCTTGTTCCTTGAAGTATTAAACACATCCTAGATCTACCCAATTACAAGTAAAGTGTGTTTTGTCAAAGGATTAGCCAATTCTAAATGACATATGTTGTTAACATGACTCACATATGTCCTAACAAAATCAAATGTTGCACTTTTACTAGGATCTTTTTGTCGGAAGTACTGGTACCTCATCGGGGATCATTCTATGGACAATAGCTAAGCTCATCAACCATCCTTCTGTATTCAATAAGGTTAGAGATAAGATAGATTCAATCGTTGGTAGTACTAGATTAGTCAAGGAATCAGATGTTGCGAATCTCCCCTACTTGCAAGCAATTGTAAAAGAAACACTACGACTATATCCACCATTACCTGTGACAACAAGAAAATTCCGTCAAAGTTGCGAAATAGGAGGCTTTAAAATACCCCAGAAACCATAGTGTTAATCAATCTATATGCCACAATGAGAGATCCAGATTCATGGAGCAGTCCAAATGAGTTCCAACCATAGAGGTTTTGGTTTCCTTTAAAAACAAGAAAGTATGAAATATAAACAAGATGAAACTTTTAGTATTCTTTCTTTTGGGGTAGGAAGGAGAGCTTGCTCTGGTTCAAATTTAGGGTTGAGTATGGCACATATAGCTGTTGCAACATTGGTTTAATGTTTCGATTGGAAAGTAGTTGGTGATGGAGAAGAGGCTAAGGCTAAGATTAATACTGAAGTTACAAAAGGTGCTTTTATTCACATGGCTAGCTCATCCATTTAAATGCCTTCCGATTGTTAAATTCAACTCATTTGATTCTGTGATGTGAGTTTGTTTACTTCAAAAATATTTTCTAATTCAAAAAAAAAGTACAGGCACATGCAGTAATATATATTCTTTTTATGTAATTTTATGTTCAGTATTGTACTCCTGGTGGAAAATAAACCTTGTCTTTATTAGATCATGTTTATAAGGCAAGTTAGTTTTAGGGAATTTAATGTGTGTGAAGAAAATGTAAGGAGTCAAACAAATTTAATTTAATTTAATTTAATCAATAAATTAAAAATAACAAGTGTTAATATATATATATATTTATATTTGTAAAGACAGATCATGCGTAGTGGCACTATTTCTTGATTAATGAATTCCGTTACTAGTGGTCTCTTCTCTCATTATATTTCAAGTTTCAATAGCTCCCTGAGTTTCAGTTAGCTCAACTAATAACGTTTCTTATGGTTAAATAAGATATCTGTGTTTCAATTTCCGTCTATACTGAAAACCAATTGAGGTCTTAGTTTGAACTTTGATGATAAAGAACTATTATTAAAAACGGACACCATAGGTTGAAACTCTCTAAAAAAAAAGGTTTCAATAGCTACGTTGAGCTTAGTCGTGTTTTATTTTGTATTGTATATTTTTCTCAAAAAGAAAAAAGTCAGATGGTATATTTAACAGTTTTAACACATATAACACATGTCAAAACAAATATATCACACGTGCATAACTTGTAAAAAAGTTCAATTTAAGAGTTGCTAAGGCCTCTAACGGCTAGTTGGTTATCTCTCTCTAACGACTATAAAGAGAGCTTCCATATTATTTCTCATTTAAGTTGCTAGCTGTGCTAATCAATTACATACTAGTGATTTTCAATCTCTGTTTTCTCATTGAAATTTTTCAAGGTATCAGAACCTACGATCAATCGATCATGGCTCCACAACCACAAAATCTTAGTCAACCACCACAAACTCTTACTCCACCTGTGTTCTCTTTGATTGTTGGAATCAATAATGCTTGAGAGGTCTGGAAAACTCTGGAGCAATGATTCACATCAACATCAAGGGCAAACATATTGAATATGAAATTGGAGTTTCAGTGTATCAAGGAAGGAAATGATACAATATATCAATGGCTTTCTACAGCGAATCAAAACAGCAAGAGATCGTCTACTTACTGTTGGAGTAGCAATTGATAATGAAGAATTGCTATGCATTATACTCAAGAGGCTTGCCCAACTAGTATGCCCAAAGGTGGACATTAATTGCTTGAAATCATTGAAATGTCATTGGGATAAGATTTCAATGAGATCTGATTAGTTTGGGTTAAACCAATACTAGATCCAACATATCTATTATAGAAATTGCCACAGCTCGGCCCAATTTCTTTAAAACCACCTACCAGTTTATTTCTCTAACAAGCTTAAGGCCTGTCTCACTACAATCTATGTCCAATCATAAACGAAGCCTTTAGGGTTGGTTCAAAGACATTTTTTGGAAACGTGTTGGGACCCTTTGGTAAATTGGCTTTCTGGTTGTTTGGAAAGTAAGTTATAAATGTACAACTAAGGCTTAACGAGCTCTTAGAAGGGATGTTGAAGGAGCATGAAGATGAAATTGAGAAGAAAGACACTGAAGATTTTATGGATATATTATTGAACGTGTATCAAGATGACAAGGCTAAGGTCAAAATGACAAGAACCAATCTCAAGGCCTTAATAGCGGCGATTTTTTTTTTTTTAACTGTAGCTTACTTTAATATAATCCATGATAAATTATTACTTATCCTGATATAATTATCAATTTCATCAACATTATAAATGTTGCTGCCTATTTTGGATTAGCCAAGAGAATTCAATGTTTCGGTATTATACTGGTGTACCATATTGATCTGGTTATCTATCACCATAGATTTATTTATAGAGAGATGGAGGTTTTGAAAAAATTACATTTTAATCCTTGTAGTTTAAGGGTTGCTAAAAACTAAACCTTACACTTTAAAAGTTTCAAATTCAATGTTATATTTTAAAAATGCTTAAACTAAATGACATCGCAATCTTGTGGTCATTCATCACATGTGCCTACCATACATAAATGTTATTTCCTTATAAGAGACACAAAATGTCTTTTTTAAAGCCTTTTCAAGCACGACTTATGCGGAAAGGATTTATAGTTTAAATCGAACTAGTTTTGGAAGTGTGAACTTTAATTTGAAACAACTTTTAAAATGTAATTTACATATTTTTAATAAAATATTTCAATATTTTATTTGTATTTATAAACCTTTAAAATAACCAGAAAGAAAGAAAAAATCTATTAGGCCATGCTTTTGCATTGTTTTCATTCAATCCATTAAGCTTGGACATTGTTAAATTGGTCCCAAAAGAGAAAAATAAAAATAAAATAAGAATTCCATAACTCTTACTCTTTGTATATATATAAGCACACAGCACATCTAAGACATGCGAATCACATAAAACCATTTCAAAGATATTGAAGAAAGGTGGGTATTAATTAGCTCAATTAATAAAATCTCTGATGGTTAAATAAGAGGTCTAGGGTTCAATCTCCGCCTACACCAAAAACTAATTGGGGTCTTAGTCTGATAATAAAAAGTTATCATCAGGAGCGGACACTGCTCTCATGATTCATTTGAATTGAACTCCACTACAATACAAAATCTGTGAGAGGGTGTGAACTTTTCTTTATAATTTGGGTCACATTGCATGAAAATTATATATATATATATATATATATAAGATGGGTTCAAGCTACACCTGGTGTAACACCATAAGAGTTTTACTTTTTTTTAAACCATCGATTCTTATTAGATCTAATAGTTAAGAAATCACTACTGCCACGTCAGATCTAATATCATTAAAGTCATTAAATTACCTTCTTAAAAAAATCAATTATTAAATTCTTTCCTCCACTAACCATTGTCTTCTTCTTCTTTTATCTCTCTCTCTCTCTCTCTCATATCTGCTAGACCTTCATGAACCTCTCCATTTGAAAAACTCTCTCTATATCTCTCTCTCTCTCTCTCTCTCTCTCTCTCTCTCTACGTTTTGCTTGAATCTTCATGCATCTAACTCTCTTTTTACAATTTATACCCAAAAAAATATATTTAATATTTGGTAGAATGGATTGCCAATTGCCAATTACTATGGAGATTAATTTTCAGTGTTTGCCAAGTGCTATACCTCACCTGATCTCCATAGCAATTGGCAAACACCAAAAATTAGTCCAAAACATATATGCCGGTATAGCACTCTCCCAAATCCTAAGCTCACTCCTGGGTTAGTATTTTTTATTTTTTATTTTTTTATTTTTTTTGTAGACTTAGTGGCAGGATTTTACAGTGGGGAAATATATGTTTATGTTGAGAAAAAGGGACAAAATCAGTTATACATAAATGTGGTGAGAAAATTACAGTAAAGAAATGAAAGTTTTAGTTTACCAAAAAAAAAAAAAGTTTATGAAGTTTTTATAAGGAGACAAAACATTTAATAAGTTGCTAGAGGGAGTTAATGACATGATCACTACTTTCTATCTACCATTAGATTTAATAAGAATCAACGGTTTAACTCTTGCAAAATTACACAAGATGTAACTTAAACCCAACTCTCTCTCCCTCTGTGTGTGTGTGTGTGTGTGTATATTCGTGAGTGTGTACATCCATAAATAATGATGGCTAATAATTGTAGTGACATAATCCTTGTTGTTAGAAATACTAAATGATTGTATTGTATTTCATAATCAAAGAATATACATGAGTGCCTTTATATAGGAGGCATATGTGTGCGGTACAAGTAAAGTGTAGTATAAGTGTGCTATACAAGTAAACTAGCTGGGCCTAAAGCCCATAACATAATATACATTAACATCCCCCCTTAAACTCAAGGTGGATGTGAGACCAGTTTGAGGTTGTCACCAAATCACGAGTGCGTCCCTTAGGAAGTGACTTGGTGAAGATATCTGCAAGTTGATCTTTGGAGGAGACGGAGAAAAGCTTGAGAGCACCATGGACAAGATAATAACGGATAAAATGACAATTAATCTCAATGTGTTTAGTCTGTTCATGGAAGACATCATTGTGAGCAATATGAATGGCACTCTGGTTGTCACAATAAAGGGGAGTAGCAGAGGATGTGGACACACCCAAATCCTTAAGAAGCCATCGTAGCCAAAGGAGCTCAGATGTGGTATCAGCAAGAGCACGATATTCTGCTTCAATACTGGAGTGGGCCACGAAAGTTTGTTTCTTACTTCACCAAGAAATCAAAGAAGAACCAAGGAGAAAGCAATAACTTGTAGTAGACCTGCGATTAGTGGGATCTCCTGCCCAATTAGCATTAGAGAATGCACGGAGTATAAGAGGAGACTGAACTGAGTAGAAAAGGCCATGGAAGAAAGTGTCCTTCAAGTATCGAAGAATGCGCAGAACAGCAGCATAGTGAGTTGATCATGGAGCAGACAGATACTGGCTCACCTGATGAACAGCATAGGAGATGTTTCGACAAGTAATTGTGAGATAAACTAGGATGCCAACCAATCGTCTGAAAGAGAAAGATTAGACAATAGTTTCCCCCCCGAGGATATCAGATGTGCATTAAGCTCAACTGGAGTGTCAACAGTTTTACTGTAAGTGAGTCCAGCTCAAGAAAAAAGGTCAGAAGCATACTTGGCTTGAGTAATATAAAGACCATCTGTGGAATGAGTGATTTCAAGACCCAAGAAATAGCTGAGATGTCCAAGATCTTTCATTTCAAACTGCTGACTGAGAAAATCCTTGAGTTCTTGAATGCCACTGAGGTTATCACCAGTTATGATCATATCATCCACATATAAAAGAAGCAAAATGGTGCCTTTATCAGTACAACGAAGAAATAAGGCAGAATCATAAGGACTGGCAGTGTAACTTAAGCGAAAGATAGTGGAGCTAAACTTGACAAACCAAGCTCGTGGAGCTTGTTTAAGGCCATAAAGTGCACGTCAAAGGTGACAAACCTTGTTTGATTCAACAGCGAGACCAGGAGGAGGTTGCATATAGACTTCTTCACTCAGATCCCCATTAAGGAAGGCATTTTTAATATCCATCTGAAAAAGATCCCATTTACTAGCAGCAGCAACAGCTAAGAGGGCACGAACAAATGAGATACGAACCACCAGAGCAAAGGTCTCTTCATAATCAATTCCATACTCCTGTGTAAAACTTTTTGCAACAAGATGAGCCTTATAGCGCTCAATGGACCCATCAGAGCAAGTCTTGATCTTATAGATCCACTTACAGCCAACCACAGACTGTCCAGGAGGAAGAGTGACCAGATCCCAAGTATAGTTTTTCGTTAATACATCAACTTCCTCTTTCATTGCAATCTGCCATAAAGGGTCAGTGGAGGCCTCACGATAGGTCTGAGGCTCGTGAAGAGTAGCAAAGGCACTGTAACAATGATAGTCAAGTAAATGTGCAGGAATGGATCTTACCTGGGTTAAGTGGCAAGGTGGAATGTCTTGTGGAGGATCTTCAGGTGGAGCAGGAGCAGGGGACCCAGGCTCAAGGTGGGGTAGCTCGTCATTAACCTGTTCATCTTCAACCCATCTAGGAAAAGCATCAAAATATCTGGAGAAAAGTCCAAAGGAGGATCAAAAGTATTTGTAGAAGGAACAAGAGACTCATCTGGAAAGATTTCTAAAACAGAGGAGGTAGTCAGGGAAAAACGAAAGTGAGAAAGTTCAACAAACAATCGGTGTTCCCAAAAGACAACATTACGAGAAACATGAAGACGATGAGAGACAGGATCATAACACCTATACCCTTTTTGAGTTTCGCTATAACCAAGGAAACAATAAAGTCTAGATCGAGGCTCAAGTTTGTTGTGCTCATGAGGTTGAAGAAGAACGAAACAGGCAGATCCAAAGGAGCGAAGGTGATGATAGTCAAGGGGTGACCCAAACAGATGCTCATACGGAGTTTGATTATGGATGATAGCACTTGGAATGCGATTAATCACATGAACAGCATGAAGAGCAGCTTTACCCCAAAATGGGGCAGGAACTTTGGCAGAAAGAAAAAGAGCAAAAACAGTGTCAAGATTATGACGAAGTTTTCTTTCAACTCGACCATTTTACTGAGAGTTACTTGGACAAGTTAGATGATGTACAGTGCCATAGGAATGTAACAGAGCTTGAAATGCATATTGAGTATATTCAAGAGCATTATCAGATCGAAAAATTTTGATACGTTTGAAGAATTGTGTTTCAACCATTTTTGCAAAGTTGTTGTATATTGGTAAAATTTCAGAACGAGATTTCATAGGAAAGATCCAACTATAATGAGAATAATCATCAATAAAAACAACAAAATATCGAGATCCACCAATACTAGCAACAAGAGAAGGGCCCCAAACATCAGAATGAATTAACTCAAAAATACTATTAGAAATGGATTCACTGTTATTGAAAGGCAAAGCTGGCTGTTTTTCTAACTAACATGAAGTACAATCAAAATTGTTTTTGGACACAGAACCCAACAGAGCCTTAGAAGCTAACTGTTGTACCTGAGAAGATGGTGTATGACCAAGACAAGAATGCCAAAGTGCGAGAAATGGTAACGAAGAAACTACAGCAGCAATAGAAACAGGAGCAACAGGTGGAAGATGAAGATTGTCCACGGGAAACATACACCCAACTCTAGGACCGGTCCCAAGCTCTTGCCCTGTCCTCAGATCCTGCACAATACACCCAGAATAGTAAAAAATGAGACGATAAGCTAGTTTAGCTAATTGTCCCACAGAGCACAAATTATAGGATAGGTCAGGTACATGGAAGACTCTAGGAACTGAGAGGTTAGAGGTCGAAACAAAACCTAGACTATTCCCATGCATGGTGGAACCATCAGCTATATGAATATTTAGAGGATGTGGTGTAGGGTCAAGTTTGGAGAATAAGGACGAGTGAGGTGTCATATGATTGCAACAAGCAGAATCAAAAAGCCAAGTTTGAGACTTACTGGGTAGAACTGAGAGAGCAGTGGAAAGAGATGCATTACCAGCCATACGAATAGCCTGAGCTATGATCTCCTGTAGTTCAGTGAGGGAGAGGTTGATAGTGGATCCATAAAATTGGGATTCAGCTAAAATAAAAGCCATCGGTGGAGTAGGCTCAGTGTTAGCAATAGCAGCAGTAGATTTGTTGCAACGGTAACAAGTCTCAATGGTGTGGCCAGGACGCTTGCAATAATTGCAGAACTTTTTGTTGGTCTACTTGCGACGATTGCTAGAGCCAGAGGAACCACCTTATTGCTGAGGTTGCTCTATGGGTGGAGCAGAAGGAGTAATAGCCAAAACATTGAGCTTATTCTGAGCTTAAAGGGTTGCAAGACGAGCTTCTTCTCTAACCAACTCGTTCACAGCAGTATCAAGAGAAAGAGCAGAACTTCGATTTAGAAGCTGGCCTCGAATGGGCTCAAAGTCCTTGTGAAGTGACATCAGGAATTCATAGAGGTGAAATTCATCTCTAATGGAAGCATATTGCTGAGCATCCTTTGAGCATGCCCAAGTTGGATTAGAAAGGTCAATTTGGTCCCAAATGAAGCGAAGCTGATCATAGTAGTCATTGATGGATTGCCCTGGTTCTTGCCTGAGTTAATGCAATTCAACCACTAATTAATATTTCATGGATCCGTGAGTAGTGGAGTACCTTTTGGCCAACATATCCCATGCTGATTTTGCATCATCAAAGCTGCCCAACAGATTGAAGACAGAGGAAATAAAAGTATTCCGAATCCATGTGAGGATCATGTGGTTGTGACTATCCCATTCAATCATGTGACCAAGGAAGGTAGCATCTTCTTCACTTGCTCCCTTGACAGGAATGGTGACTGCACCAGTACAGTAATGCCAGAGCATGCAACCCTTAAGAAAACTACGCATAGCTTGAGATCAAGATAAGTAATTCTTATTCCCCTCCAATATAGTATTAATGGGGCGAGGAAGAAAAACGTCCTTTTTTATCCATTTAGAGACACAATATGCAAAAATAGACTGCAAAAATGAAATCTACGTGAAAAACTGGGTAAGGAGAACCTGGACTGCAAAAGTAAACCCTAAAGAGAAAGTCAACGATCAAAGTCAACGACCGATCAAAGTCAACGGTCAGCAGATGACGTCACCAAGATGACGTGGCGCTGATGTCAGCAAATGACTGGATGCTAACGTGGCACAGATGACGTCACGGGTGACGTCAGCTAGAATAAGGACGACGCGTGAGGTGTTGACGCAGAAGCTTCAAGCGACGCGTGAGGGCGCGTGCGGTCTTTGATGACTGAGAGGCTTTCACCGACGGGTAGATCGGTTCAAGAGGATCTTAGTGATACCTCCAGAAATGTGATCGGAGCAATATTCGCGACGGTGATGACACGTGTAGTGATCTATGTGGTGTTGGACTCCTCAACAATAGCGGCTGCAAGTCCAAAACCCGAAGACAACGGCTGGAAGACATCGGAGGTTCAACGGCGAGAGGCTGGGGCGACTATTGTGATGGCGGAAGTGATGTTGAGAGTGGAGTAACACCAATAAAGACAAAACTGCTAAGAAAATGTCAAAGTAGTGGCTCTAGTACCATGTTAGAAATACTGAATGATTGTATTGTATTTCATAATTAAAGAATATACATGAGTGCCTTTATATAAGAGGCATATGTGCGCAGTACAAGTAAGCATAGGTGTGCGGTACAAGTAAAGTGTAGTACAAGTACAAGTGTGCTATACAAGTAAACTAGCTGGGCCTAAAGCCCATAACATAATATACATTAACACTTGTTAATCCAGTAATCTACACACCTTAAAAGTACTTCGTTTTATCACAAACATCCATGTCAAGACTTTCCCCATGCTTGCACTTACCCATCTAAAAAAGCAAAACATGTTGGAGAACTTCAAATAGGACTATGCTTCAATCATACCGTGACAGTATACATGACAAATAGTTAAATAAACTTTAGTTTACCTTGAATTCAGTATGAATTAAATTAATTGCAATACAAAATTTTGACATGTTCAAGCATGAAATTAGTGATTTATCTGCAATGAGTTCAATTCTTACTATGTTTCTCTCACGTCAATTCAAATGTTGCACTTCTACTAGGATCTTTTTACCAGAATTATTGGTACCTCATCAGAGGTCATTCTGTGGACAATAGCTGAGCTCATCAACCATCCATCTGTATTCAACAAGGTCAGAGTGGAGATCAATTTAGTTGTTGGAAGTACTGGACTAGTCAAGGAATCAGATGTTGCGAATCTCCCCTACTTGCAAGCAGTTGTAAAAGAAACCCTACGAATATATCCACCCGTGCCCAAGACAACAAGAAAATGCCGTCAAAGTTGCAAATTAGGAGGCTTTGAAACACCCCAAGAAACTATGGTTTTAATCAATCTGTATGCCATAATGAGAGATCCAGATTTATGGAACAATCCAAACGAGTTCCAACTAGAGAGGTTTTTGGTTTCTCCTAAAAAACAAGAAAGTATGAAATATAAACAAGATGAAACTTTTAGTTTTCTTTCCTTTGGGGCAGGGAGGAGAGCTTGCCCTGGTTCAAAGTTAGGGTTGAGAAAGGCACATATAGATGTTGCAGCCATGGTTCAATGTTTCGATTGGAAAGTGGTTGGAGATGGAGAAGAGGCTAAGGCTAAGGTTAATACTGAAGTTGCAAAAGGCTCTTTTATTCACATGGCTCATCCACTTAAATGCCTTCCAGTTATTAACTTCAACCCATTTGATTGTGTGATGTGAGTTTGTTTACTTCTAAAATAATGCATTATGCATGTACTTCATTTCACACTATTTGCTACTTTAAAATAAGTGCAAGCACATGCAGAGCTAGTAATATATACGGTTTTTATGTAATTCTATGATCTATATTGTATTACTGATGGAAAATAAACCTGGTTTTTATTATTAGATAGAGTTTATTTGTAAAGACAAGTCAGTTTTTGAGAATTTAATTAATGTGTACGTGAAGAAGATATAAGGAGTATATTCCCTGGGGACAAGCTCACCTCCCGTTCAATACCCTCCTGTTTTCTTCATTTTTTAAATAGATGAAGGACGCGTGTAAGTGAAGCAATCCAAAGGCTAAAAAAAGAACTCACAAAGCAACTTACTCTCTCTCCGTCTTCCTCTCTCTAAAACTCCAAAACTAAGTATTTCTCAGTAAATTGTCTTGTTCCTTCCTTCATCTTCTACACAAAGATGGTAAAAATCCACAAAGCAGTGCACAAATCTCCAGTACTACAGCAATTACTGAAAAAATCAACTATCTCCATTAGTCTCTCCGTCTAGCTCTATTCAGAGCTGAGCATCAAACGCTCCAAGATAAGACCTTACTTGAGAAGATCGGTGCTTGCTAGAGAAGAAATGGCGAAATTGGGACATTGGATGAAATATTCCATGGGATCTCCAACAAGATCAGGGAAAGGAAATTGAACCCAAACCTCACCACTCAATCATAAATGGTTCCACAAGAACACCAAAGCAATTAAATCCTAGTCTATAGTTGTTTTGGGTTTCAAAAAAATACAAAATCTTGGCTTAAACTCACCTAAAAATGAAAAAAAAAAAAAATATATATATATATATATATTCTTACAGATGAAGGGGTTCCATTGTAAGTAATAATGCCCAGAAGCCCAAAAAACTGAATATAAGATTCAAACAAAAGGGAATTTGTCTTTGTGTAGAAGATGAAGGAAGGAGCAAGTCACAATTTAATGAGAAAGAGAAACACCTTTGATGCTCAGTTCTGGAGTTCTAGAGAGAGTTGAGAGATAGAGAGAGACGAAGAGAGAATAATGGAGAGAGAATGAAAGAAAAGTTGCTTTGCGGGTTTTTCTTTTTCTTTTTCGGCCCTTGGATTGCTTCACTTACACGTGTCCTTCATCTGTTTAAAAAATGGAGAAAACAGGAGGGTATTGAACGGGAGGTGAGCCTGTCCCTATTCCCTGTAGCTCATACATCATTGTCGTGGCGTGAAGGTTGGCCTATGGATTCAACTTTCCTTGTGGCTCACCTTGAATGAGCCTTGCAAGCCAATAGCACACATCAAGAAAAAATAGGGGGATAAACGGTTGCCCTATCATAGTCCCCTAGCTACTAGGCTTGGTATCACCTATCAGGCCAAAAAAAATTTAGGTTTAGGCCGAGTCAAAACAGGCAAATTTGGGTCGAGTCAACAAATTTCAGCCCATTTTACCATGTTTAGCCATTGGCAGGTTAGTTAAAAATATTGTCCTCCACCCACCCAACCCAACCAGTGCACACCTCTAGTTCCAATTAGCTCAATTAGTAAAGTCTCTAATAATTGAATAAGAGATCTGGAGTTCAATCATTGGCTATACCAAAAACAGATTGGTGTCTTGGTCGAATGATAAATAACACAATCATCAGAAGCGAATGTCATAAGTTGAAACTTTATCCAAGAAAAAAAAATAAAAAATTGGGCTCATGTGTTGACTCCAAACCACAGCAATCCTTCACAGTTCACAGGCTTAAAATTAATGATTTACTAGTTATAAGCCCATGTGTTGCACGGTTTTATGAAAACGCTTATAAAATAAATGTATAAATAATTATATATATTAATAGATTCAATAAAGATAAAAGAAAAAATTATCAAGTGTAAATAATTATCTCACTAAAATAAGGGGTAAGATTTCTTCCTAAAACTAAATTAAATTGATAATTCCAAATTGAATTTTAAATTGATAATTATTTTAAAAAAAAAAAAGCGTACTAAACAATTGATAAATCTAAAATTAATATAATCTTGATAATATTATAAATTAAAATTAAAGTTGATAATTCAAGAATACACGTGTAGAACATCTTGATAATTTGATGTAACATAAAAATCAAATAAGAAAATTGTTAAAATTAATCTATTAATTCTAACCATATTTAATCATTAATTCTAAGACCCTAACCCTAAGCATATAAATTAGATCAAAACTAAGAAAATTAGTTTAAACAAAAGGCAACCAATACACAAAACCTAATCAATTTAATAAAAACAAAGAAGGAGCCTTTAGAAACTTGACAATGTTTTCAACTGTTTTGAATTTATTAATTAAAACCACATGAAGACGAAAAACCAATAATGACACTAAAGAAAATAAACTAAATGAAAATAATAATAATAAAAGAAGAAAGAATGCATACCTGCATTGTCATGGGATTTAGGCATTTACATATTAAAATAAGTTTCACTCCAAAAAGGATACATAGGGTTATATATATTGGTAGAGTTCCATTTAAAATATAATTCATTTAAATCTTACTGAAATTAAAGATATCTAATCAATGTGTTTGTTTTTATCAATAAAAATTGGAATTAAAAAAAGGTCATATGAATAGAATGAAAAAAAAAAGGAGTTGATTCAACATAATGTAACATATAAAAAATTAAAACTTAAAAAGAGAGAGAGAGAGAGAGAAAGAGAATGTGGCTGATAGCTATAAGGAATTTTGATATATAAATTTTGATATATATATATATATATATATATATATGTGTGTGTGTGTGTGTGTGTGTGTGTAAGGATTGGATTTGGATTAAACCCAATATAGGATTAGGTTTTAGCCCAATAAGCCCAAACAATGAATTTGTAGAGCGTGGGTGAAAGAACTAGTTCTAATGAGTAAGAAAGACAGTAACCATTGTCTATTGAAGAGGATCAAACACAAGTAATATAAGAAAATTTGTCCTCGGCACAGTCCGAGGAGCTCTGTTATAATGTCAAGTTGATGATCAAGGTTACAAGAGTTTAAAGGATTATTACAAAGGTTTCTTTTTTTCCCATCCCCTCCTTTTGGCCACCTTTCCATACTATATACTATAATTTTTGGTATCATCCCCACCATACACGTGTAGGTTAGATTCCAGGAACTCCTTCTTGTCCCATCCAACACCTCCTAGAACCTTCAACTAGCAACTATAAGGCTGCTTCACCGCTGTTCAGGTATCACCTCCACATTAATGCGGCCAGAGAGTTAGCTGGGATGCATTTAATGCAGAGGTAACAGCTTTTGAAGATATTTGTTGCCTTCCTCTACTCCTCTCCTATCCAATATCTGACTTCTAACCGTGATGCAACTTGGAAGGATGTTCAGGACGATAGGACCTTCTTACTGATCACGGATCCACATTTCCGATGTGACTTTTCTCCTTGGACATCTTTTGGACTATCACGTACAATCCTTATCTCTTCCTCTTCTACCATTCCTATAATAACATTATTTAACCATCCTCGGACAAGTAAATATCCTCGGACTGGGCCATAGGCCCAATATATACAGTTTTAATAGTACCTTCTAGCTATATGGCCCCCACAATAGCCCCTCAAAATCTTGCTTTTTGACTCCTTGGGAGGAAAGAAGGATTTTGATATCCTCAGCCCATCCTGTTTATGGTTACACCTCATCTACCCAAACTCCCAAATGCCTTTTTACCTGCTCAAGACATGCTCCTGATGCTTCGGCATCCAGAGTGTGCCACCATTAAATTTTGATGGCACTTTTGTCCCCCATGTTCAACGGCACAATGCAAATCCAACCGTAGATGATTTCATGGGATTACGAGTGGGAATTTTCCCGCTTGTAACTTCTGTGCCACTATAAATAGCTTTTCAAATCAATTCCTTTCCCTACTTCCAACAATTACACAGTTCTAGAGCTCATACACTGAACCTGTCATTCTCTCTCACTTCCTTGTGCGTCTACAAATACCAAAAATTTGTCCGATGACCTCTTTTTCAAACCTATAAGTTTCCTCAAACCCTCTTAGTTTTGTTTCTTTCCATATATTTTCTTTTCACCACACTTTTTTCTTTTCAGCTCTATTTTTCGTTTCAAACTTGTTAATTTCTCTTCAAAACTTCTTAGAAAATGGGTAGGTTCAAGTGTTTAGTTGAATCTGAGGAAGATAGAGAGAGATTTAGGGCTAAGTACAAGATCCCACCAACAGTGGGCATGAGATACGCTATCCAAGGGGAATGGGTAGACGATAGGAAACAAGGAGAGATGGTCATCCCAATGATCGCCTTCATAGAAGGAGGGATGACCATTCCCATGGGTAATATCACAAGGAACTACCTTAGAGTCTTTAGACTATCCCCCACATAATGCACCCCAAATATGTTCAGAGTATTAGGGAGTATAGAAGCCTTGAATGAGAGAATGAACCTGGGATTGACACACCACGATATCAACTGGGTATACAACCTACACCATCTAAAGGGGTAGGGATACTACCTTAAGTCAAGGTATCTAGAAGTAAGGCTAATCCAATACCTTCCTACGTCAAACAAAGGGCTAAAGGAAGATTTTTTAATCTTTTCGGGGGCATGGCATGATGGCCTACCCTGTCCGACTAAGGAGGGAACATCAGGTGGGGGTCTAGTCGAAAATTTATGCACCTTGGCTTATATTTCCCATTTGTTTCACACTATTTCTGCTTCTGACAAATTTTCCTTCCGTTTTAATGATTTTGCTGACAGACGTTCTACCATACCTCGACTCAACTTAGTCAACAGAGAGAGTCTAGACAAAATTCTACGATCTGAGGTGTTCGTAAATGAAGCCGACGGTCAATTATGAGTAGCACACGTAATCCTTGGGTACAGATCTATTTCCTTTGCATTCCAAGCTCCCAAGTGTGTAATAAAATCCAACGATCCTCATCTTCCTCATATTAGTGTGGCCTACGAAGGATTCGTCATTCTTGAGGGCGTTCCAATCCCTAAGGGTACGCCCTTTACTCAGTCACTATTTGTAGGCATCCCTTCGATATGAGCATCCTCATCTCAACCCGTTGTTAAGTGATAGGCCACAAACTAAATGACCCCTTGTGATAGAAATTAATTAATTAATTAGCCAAGTTATTAATTAATCAATTTAGCATGCAAACGCGTGGTAGCACAAACAAATCACCAACAAACTAAATATGCAGCAAAAAATAAATAACATGGTGATTTGTTTACGAATGAGGAAAACCTAACGGTAAAAACCCCACTGGGTGATTTTCAGGTCACCACTCCCGAAACTTCACTATTATCACAACAAGCAGTTACAAGTAAAGGAATCCAAGTACCTTACCAACCTAGAGTTGAACCCTTACCTCAATACCCAATTGGACTTGTTCTATAGTGACAGTTCCCCTTTCAGATGCACGACTCCCAGTACATGACTAACCAATTGTGCGGATCCTAATACGTGACTTCAATCACCAACTAAGAAGGTTGTTGGTTGCAAAGTTCTTCAGTTCATCCAAACGATGAAGATCAAGAAGATGCTTAGTCACAAAACCCTACGGTGCATATACACAGCAACTTCTTCAAGAGAAAGAGATGAACTAGGGCAAGAACTTTGTCTTCAATCACAATTTGCTTAAACAAAGTTTGCTCAAAGCTTGTGCAACTTGTGAACACTTTGACGGCCCTTAAACTAATCCTTTTATATGTTTAGGATTAGGAGAAAAGAAAGCCCAAGGACACATTCACGGATCCCAAGAAAATCATATTGAAATTCTGAAAATCTTAAACCTCGACAGATAGCAAGTGTCGAGCACACCGAATAAAGAACAACTTCCTTAAGCTCAATAGATGCAGCTGTCGAGCCAGTTGTCGAGATTTAATGATTTTGCACTCTGAACTTGTTTTCTTAAGCAGACTTGAAAGCTTCAATACTTGATCTTGAAACAAGGTTTCTTGAAGTATTTAAAACATCCTAAATCTACCTAAATACAAGTAAAGTGCATTTTGTCAAAGGATAAGCCAATTACATAAATCATGACATATGTTCATAACAAGTGAAACACATATGTCCTAACAATCTGCCCCTTTGGCAATCCATGACAAAACCACAACAAACAAATTAACATATGAGAGAAGTCATAAATCACTCAACTCATATTAGTCCCAAACGTGATGGACAAGACATTTCCTTGTAGAGAAGATATTCATTAATGCACGCATCTTCCAGAATCCTCTTTGTGCTAGGGTTCCTATTTACCTTGGGATCCTATGGTGGTTAAGTGTGTGTCGCAAGTATTTCCATTTAGGGTTTCTGGCTGCCACATGGGTGCTTAATCCATTCTTGTTGCATCTGTTTATGCAGGATCTGTCCATAACAGGCCTTCGCACAATTAGGCTCGCCCTCTATCGGCCCTCAGACATGGACCCGTTAGGCCCACTTCATGGAGATCTGTCAACCTAGATTTTTACCCTCTTCAGTTTTCCCCTCACCCCATGGGTTCATCATCTTTGAGTGGAAGGACCCGTGGGGTGACGGTTCAAGGTTCAGGGGATGACAGTTCAAAGGCTTGTTGAATACAATAAAATCTATCCTAACACAAACTCTTGAAAAACTTTGCAAGAAGAGAGTTTATGGCAAGTAGACTGTGACAACCTGTATTTCTGAAACACTTTAAACAAAACTCATTAAGGTATCTTTGTGTGAAACAGAAATAATAGATTGCATACAAGTATAAAAAACATGTGTATAAAGGGAGAAAAGAAACAACACATGAAGGGGTAGGTGAAAGAAAAATATACATCAATATAAAGAAAGAGATAAGTACAATGTATGTCTATAAATGGTCACAAGACCTCATATATAAGAGTAATATATCTAAAAAGAAAGAAGAGAAAAGATACATACTATCCTCACTACATCCCTCAAAAAGTATCAACACTCCCCCTATCAAAATGGTCCTATACTAACTCTCCCCCTAAGATGGACTACTTTCATACCAAAACTACTCTCCCTTTTTGTCACGAATGACAAAGGGTAAGAGTGTCAAGTAGACATCTCATCGGCAGAGCTAGCATCTCCATCAGCATCATTTGAAGCATTATTGTCATCACCATCATCATCATCCTCCTCCTCAAAAGCAGAAGCCACGGGAGAAGGTGGTGAAGGAGTAGTCTCAGGAGCAAAGCCACCCAAAGACGCCTGTCGTCGTGCAATACGACCGACACGAATGTTCACCTGATACAACTCCGTAGAGAGTGTATCGAGGTGAGCATCCATACGCTGCAGCTGCACCATGATAACTCCTAGAGGCACATCGCCCGAAGAAGAAGGAGGAGCCGATGTGGATGGAGTCGAACGGGATGGAGCGGAATGGGAGGAAGGAGCTGCTGAATCTGACTGCCGCGACCAAAGTTGGGCCTCACTACGTTTAACGGTAGCATAATCTATGGCACACATGACGGTAAAGTGGTCGGAAGAGGGAAAGGGAACGGAAAAATGGTGTAGAATCCTCGTGATAGTGGAAGGAAAGATGAGCTTATCACAAGACGCCGAATCTAAATGAACATCTATAATAGACAGAATGAAATAAGAAGGGAAGTCTATGGTAAGATGTTCAAGAAGAGACAACAAAAATCGAGCACGAGGCTTTGTGATGGAATTATAGTGAGAGAGGGGATGCAAAACAAAAGTCATCACCATGTTCATGAATCTAGGACATTTAGCAAAAGATCGACATGGTGTAAAAAGACGCTCACCCTAAGAAGAGGGATGCTCACAAAAAACAAACATGAGCTCATCCCTGGACACAGTCCTCAGACGCTCACAACTAGGATAGTTAGGAAACTCTATCCTAGAGACCCGAAGCACATCCGCAACCAACTGCGATGTGATAGTAATGTGCATACCTCGAACGCGAGTGAAGAAAAGAGGTACTGACCGATCAATCTCGTGCATGTTGGAGTAAAACTCCTAAATAAGTACGAGAAGACAGGTGACCGGGACGTCACACAGTGACTCCCATCCCCTACTGTGAATGACAGAGGGAAGGTCGGTGTCGGCAAAATCTATCAAGATGACTTGCGTTCCGAATGAATGTCTCGTCTAGAAAAGTTCTCCGAAAATTCCTTAAAGGCATCACCATCACGGAACCGGATATGAGATAGGGTAGGATCAGACGACAAAGAAGTATCGGAACGAAGAGGGTTCTGGGCTGGAGTGGATTTACATTTAGGTGCCATAGACATGACTAACGTAAACTAACAGAGAGGGAGAGAAAGAATGACAATTAGAAAAGTCCCAAACATTTCCAAATATATCAAATATATTGAAAAGAAGTACGTATGCATGGGAAATGCATGAAAATGTGACATGCAAAGGAAATTGCATCAAGGACTCAGCCCAATCCAAACCTATCAGCACACAAACACATAGCACACATCTAAATGCATAGCAATACCATTATAATGCTAATGTGATGCAATGTATGAGGTTTTAAACACATTTAAGTGAAAATCCAACCTAAAATTTCAATGAAATCTCATCAATTTTGAAAAACCCCAAAAATTTTCAAAAACCCCAAATCCTAGGTTTCAAAACATGAAATGCATGAATGATAAATGATTAGAAGCTTACCAAGTGAAGAAAAACTTGAAAAACCTTGTAAAATCCTTGAGAACCAAGATAGGAGAGAGATTGGAGTGTTTTTGGGAGAGAAACAAAGAAGTATCGAGAGAGAGATCGATGGAAATGAGAAGCGGATCACATAGAGGCTTTATATAGGAAAGCCAGTAAATCTCGACATATGTAGGTATCGAGAGGTATCGAGAGATCTGTCGAGGAGGTATCGAGGAAATGCTCGTCGACAGCTGAGGTGTCAAGGAGGTATCAAGGATCAGCACACCAGAATTAAGAACAGAAGCTTGATTGATCCACCAGGTATCGAGAAGCTGTCGAGCATACAGACCCAATCTCGATAGATCCACCAAGTATCGAGGTGCAGGCAAGATTGCAATAAGAAAAAGCTTAAGGAAGCTCGACAGATAGCCAGCTATCAAGGAGGTATCGAGGAGGTGTTGAGCCAGCTTTTAAAAACAGTTTTTCGAGATGTGAAAAACACAAATATGAATGCAATCCAACATGCAACTCAACCAACAATCCAATCAACATATTAAGCTCTCAAAAACATCTCTCAAATGAAAATTTAAGCACATGGATCTTCAAAAACACACACACACACTTTAACTCACACACAATCATAACTGCTTGATGGGGACTATCACCTTTGAGGTACATCCTATAACTCCCACATCTCCTAGAATACACGCTTACAATCATGTTTAAAGCATTTTTGATCTTTTTGCTTTTGATTCTTTGCATATTTTTCTTTTAAGCATATCATGCATGGGTATATTAGAGAAAGAAAAGAAATACCCAATGATATTTGACATTTTAATTTTGCTATGCCTAAGCACACAAATGTCATTGACACTGCACTTTTGCTATACCGAAGCATACAGGTGTCAAATTATGATTGGCGGGCAATAGTGGTGAGATGGTTATTTATACCTTTCTCTCAGGATTTTTTAGTCCTTCCCGTCAAAAAGAGTGATATGCGTGTTAAGTTTAAGAGACACTTTAATCGTACTCATCACAAACACGAGCCACAAAACTCACTTGCTTAGTTGTGCATAGAGATGCTTATCTAAGTTACAAATGATACAAAATTTAGAAAATTTTGTTTCAATGGCCATCCAAGGTACACAAGTACCAATGTACACAAAACACACTATTTTTGTATTTTTCTGATTTTTTTTTTTATAAAAAAAAAAAAAAAAAAAAAAAAAAAAAAAAAAAAAAAACCCAAAACAAAGCAAAAACTAAAAAATAACCAAACAAAAACATGTTAAACAAACAAAGCATAAAAACTAGACTGACTCAAAACATGAAAGCAAAACACATAAGTAATGCACACATAAAAACAAGAAGAGAGAGAGAAAAGTGACAGAATCACTTGGAGCCCTTTTCCTTCCACACCTTGGAGGAACCTTTCCGTCTAGCAAACCCTTGAACCGGTGGTGAAGGAGAAGAATTAAAACCGTTCAAGTTCGAAAGGAACATGAGGGCTTTGAGAAGATCACCAAGGGGAGCGAGAGAGGATTGAAGCTGATTCTGGTTGCCAAATGCTATCATGCCGTTGCTCTGTTGAGGGGCAAGCCACTTGTAGCAATTTGGTCGAGTATGACCAACAGCTCCACAATGATGACAGAGATGCTGCTTCTTTTGTTTAGGCTTTTGAGAGTTAGCCTTCTTAGCCCTAGGGTTTTTAACAACTTTCTTCTCAAACTTAAGGGCTGCTCCTAAGATAGATTTACCCTTGTCTAAGTTCTCACTAGCTAATTTAGTTTTAATCTCATTGTTCTCAGTTTTAAGATTATTAGCAGGAGGAACAAAAACAGTAGTACTAGAAGAAGCAGTATTAGAGGAAGAAAGTCCATACCCTAAACCTGTCCGATCTGAAGCAGATTTCTAAATGCTTAGCATCTCATCCATCTTTGCGCTTGAAGTCCTCTCCAATTGAGCTTTGACTTGAAACAGCTCCGCTTCAAGCTTTTTGGTCTTCTCAGCCAAGAAATTGTTCTCGAATCTCAATGCTCCAATAGTCTGATTAGCCTCATCAAACTTTGTGGAAAGCTCCTCACGGTCAAGTTCCACATCACTGAGCTTCTTGGTGGTTAGCCTATATAATTTTTCATGCTTCTCAGAAAGCTTATACAGCTTCTCATAGGCTGTATGGATGTCATCTTGATCATCCATCTTCTCAAACTTAGATTCCACCAATTCCTCTTCTTCAATCACATCTTCAACAATCCCATCAGTAGGATTAACAGTGGCCATGAAGGCATTTAAGATTATGTCATCCTCATTGTCGGAATCATCCTCAGGCTCAGTGTCGCTTAAGGTAACAGCAAGTGCCTTGCTCTTTCCAATTCTCTTAAGGTATGTAGGATACTCATGCTTCATGTGACCAAAGCCTTGACACCCAAAGCACTTAGGTCCTGAGGGAATAGTGTACTAACCACCTTCCTTAGCATCCTTCTTCCCTTTGTCTCTTCAAAGCTTGTAGTGAGCCTCTGAAGCTTTGAGTCCTTGACAGCCATAGTACCCTCATAGGTTATCTGGAGAATGGTCCAAGCCTCCTTGGCAGTTTCAGTGGAGGATATCTTCTTGAACTCCTCATTGGTGACAACACTGAACAATGCATTCAAAGCTCTGCTGTTGAAGTTTGCCACCTTAATCTTGGCATCATCCCAGTCGACTGGCGCTTCTGTAGGCTTAGTCCAGCCTATCTCCACAGCTTGCCACTCTTTCTTATCTAAAGACTGTAAGAAAGCTCTCATGTGTACTTTCCAGTATGCATAGTTAGTACCATCAAATAAAAGAGGTATAATTAATGACTATCCTCTATCCATGACAAACAGGGGTCAATGGATCAACACAACAAAGATTAAACCCTAATCAGAGTGTGCCTACTCTGATATCACTTGATAGGCCACAAACTGAATGACTCCTTGTGATAGAAATTAATTAATTAATTAGCCAAGTTATTAATTAATCAATTTAGCATGCAAACGCGTGGTAGCACAAACAAATCATCAACAAACTAAATATGTAGCGGAAAATAAATAACACGGTAATTTGTTTACGAATAGGGAAAACCTAACGGCAAAAACCTCATCGGGTGATTTTCAAGTCACCACTCCCGAAACTCCACTATTATCATAACAAGCGGTTACAAGTAAAGGAATCCCAAGTACCTTACCAACCTACAGTTGAACCCTTACCCCAATACCCAATTAGACTTGTTCTGTAGTGACAGTTCCCCTTTCAAATGCACGACTCCTAGTATGTGACTAACCAATTGTGCGGATCCCAGTATGCGACTTCAATCACCAACTAAGAAGGTTGTTGGTTGCAAAGTTCTTCAGTTCATCCAAACGATGAAGATTAAGAAGATGCTTAGTCACAAAACCCTACGGTGCACATACACAGCAACTTCTTCAAGAGAAAGAGATGAACTAGGGCAAGAACTTCATCTCCGGTCACAATTTTCTTGAACAGAGTTTGCTTAAAACTTGTGCAATTTGTGAACACTTTGACGGCCCTTAAACTGATCCTTTTATATGTCTAGGGTTAGGAGAGAAGAAAGCCCAAGGACACATTTACGGATCCCAAGAAAATCAAATTGAAATTCTGAAAATCTTAAACCTTGACAAATAGTAGCTGTCAAGTAGGTGTTGAGCACACCGAATGAAGAATAGCTTCCTTAAGCTCAATAGATGCAGCTGTGGAGCCAATTGTCGAGTTTTAATGATTTTGCACTCTGAACTTGTTTTCTTGAGTAGACTTGAAAGTTTCAATACTTGATCTTGAAACAAGGTTTCTTGAAGTATTTAAAACATCCTAAATCTACCCAAATACAAGTAAAGTGCGTTTTGTCAAAGGATAAGCCAATTACATAAAATCATGACATATGTTCTTAACAAGTGAAACACATATATCCTAACATTAAGGAAGAAGAGGAAGAAAAAGAAGAGGAAGAAGAAGAAGAACCAAAGGGGATTGTAGATTTGTCAGACTCCTTGGACGAATTTGAGGTGTTCAACCGACTTCTATCCCCCGAGAGTACATCAGCTAACCTTAACCATCAACAACAAGTAGGCGCTATCACTTTGGACGAGATGGGTATCCAAAGAAAATCTAAAAGAAGCTTGCTGGACTTAATAGAGTCCTAGCTCGGGAAGGATGCACCTGGGAAACCAATTCAGCCCAAACTTCCTCCTCCTCCTCCCAAATCTCCTCTTCCTTCTCCTCAGCCATCTTTGCCATCCACACCTAAACCTGTTGACCCGAGGAGAAAGAGAGAGCAGAAAGGAACGGAGGTATTAGAGGCTGGGAGATCTCGCCCTGTGCCTGAAGATGAGACCCAACGAGCTGCAAAGCAGTAAAAGACTGGACCAGCAGGGTAGAGAGGCTTAGAGAGGGGAGATAATCAGCCACTTAAGCCTCAGGCCTGGCTTCCAGCTCCAATGTTTAATGGTTAACCCTTGAGGGATAATGTATCCATCAGGGATTTCCATGGAGGCAATAGATGCCATATGGCCTCGGCTTTGGAGGAGGCTTTACTACTCCCTATTGATATAGCTGAGCTGCGATCTATCAGGAAGCATGAGGTTTTCCTTAACCTCAAAAGATATTTGGGCATGGTATGATGCTATCCCTTATTTTATTTATTTATTTATTTTTACATCTTTATTGTTATTTGTAAGGTTACTAACCCTTTTCTTTCAGGTTGTCCAAGCTACTTTCAGGGTTGAGGAAATAACCAATTCCTACTATCGGCAGCTGGACGACGTGAGGAATAGGCGCGTGGCAGCTGTGGAGTCGTTCAACATCGCCGATCAGTCCAACAAGGATCTAAGGAACAAGCTGAACGAGGAGGAAAGGGCTAGAAAAAGTGCTAAATCGGCTCTAGAGGGCGCTCAGAAGCAATCCGAGGATCAGAGGTAGCTCATACGTGATGCCAAGGAACAGTTGGCTTCTTCTAAAGAGAAAACATCGACCCTTTGGAAGAAATTAGAAGAAGTCCAAAAGGTTAAAGATCAAGCCAAGAGGTCAAAAGATGAGGCTGAGAAAGCTAAAATGGAGGCCAAGAAGGCTCAGGATGAGGCTGAGCAGCACGGTTACGACATCGGACTAGCCGAGACCGAGGAAAACCTTAGGGCAGAGGTTCCAACTATGTGTTGAACCTATTGCGCTTAAACTTGGGATGAAGCCCTCAACCAAGCTGGGGTTGAGGTTTCTTCTAAGCTAAGAAAACCAGAAAATATCTACTACCTACCAGCCATACGAGCCTCGAACCTTCCTCCAATCCAAGGTGAAGCTGCCTTTACAGTTGCTGATCCTAATGAAGAAATACAACCTCAGGATCCTCTTCCTCCCAGTCAGCAGGAGCAAGAAAAAGAATCTGAAGCTTCCAAGGAAATCTCCTCTGAAGTGGATAGGCTCTTGGATAAGACTACAAAGGTTCCACGAGATGGGGCAGCTTCCCAAGGTTTTGAACTAGTCTTAGCTTTAGTTACCATGCCTGTCGAGGAAGCCCCTAAGGAGAAAGAAAAGGTGATTCCTACTGAAGCAGCTAAACAAGCTAGCAAGACCTCCAAGGATAAGCTTCAGATAAAATTGAAACCATGAATCATCATTTTTATAATGTAGTTACAATTTCTATAATGAAATTTCTTTTCTCTAAGACATGTTTTAATGAAATGTGCACTTTACTTTCCCAAATTTATATGGGTTATTTTCTTCATTTATGCGATTTTCATTTTGACTGTTCTTTGTTTGAACATAACCATATGCCATAAAAGTGCGAAGTTGCTTACATAAGGGAAAACACAGTTTTTACATATTTTTAATTGAGAATCAGAGTAGATCAAGACTATTAAATCCACAGTACTATCAAGACATACTTTGGATCTATCAACTCTAACAAGTTTTCTAACTTTGAGAAAATATTCAAATGTTTGACCAAATAACAACTAAGTCCAGGGCACCCTAAAATGCTTTAAGTGATGTTCATGGACTTACTTCAGTTTACATCTTTGCTGGGTGATAACAAACCATGTGATCCAAGAGAGTAATTAGGAGTTTGCTTCTTTTAAATGCTTGGGCTAATGTCTGACTAACACTTCAATAGGTGCCATAGTGTATTAATTTCCACTGAGTTTATGGTCCGAGGAATCTGACATAGCTTAGTTTCTGTTTAATACTTCAATAGATGTCAAGGGGCATTAATTTCCACTAAGTCTGTGGTCCTAGGAACCTGACATGACTTAGTTTCTATTTAATACTTCAATAGATGTCAAGGGGCATTAATTTCCACTAAATTTGTGGTCCGAGGAACCTGACATGACTTAGTTTCTGTTTAATACTTCAATGGATGTCAAAGGGTATTAATTTCCACTAAGTCTATAGTCCAAGGAACCTAACATGAATTAGTTTTTGTTTAATACTTCAATGGATGTCAAAGGGTATTAATTTCCACTAAGTCTGTGGTCTGAGGAACCTAACATGACTCAATTTCTGTTTAATACTTCAATGGATGTCAAAGGGTATTAATTTTCACTAAGTTTGTGGTCCAAGGAACCTAACATGACTTAGTTTCTGTTTTAATACTTCAATAGATAGGGAAACACATGATATATGATTGGAATGAATTAAAAAGGAAATAATAGGGCTGTTTTTATTAATAATAATACCTCTTTAGGTTGTTTACATTCCATGGAGTACAGTTTTTTCATCTAGATCTTCCAAATAGTATGCACCTATTCCTGCCACCGAAGTGATGCGATACAGTCCTTCCCAATCAGGCCCTAACTTTCCCTAAGCTGGATTCCTGGCAATACCCAAAACTTTTCTTAATACCAAATCTCCTGGTGCTAACGGCCTTAGCTTTACATTGGTATCATAACCTTGCTTGAGCTTGTGCTGGTAATAGGCCAGTTGGACCATTACATTCTCTCTTCGTTCTTCAATCAAATCTAAACTCTTTTCTAGCAGCTCATCATTGCTGTCCGAAGTGAATGTACTTGTTCTCAGCATTGGGAAACTAGTCTCCAAAGGAATTACAGCCTCGACCCCATACGTCATTGAAAAGGGGGTTTCTCCCGTTGACCGGTGTGTTGTTTGATACGTCCAAAGAACATGTGGCAATTCTTTCACCCATCTTCCCTTTGCATCGTCCACCTTCTTTTTAAGTCCATTCACTATAACCTTATTGACAGCTTCGGCTGGCCCATTCCCTTGTGGATAGGCCAGAGTGGAATGTCTATTCTTTATTCCCAGATCACAACAGTACTTCCTGAAGGCTTTTCTATCAAACTGAAGGCCATTGTCTGAGATGAGACTATGGGGGACCCCGAATCGAGTAATGATATTCTTCCAGATAAACCTCTTGACATCCACATCTCTGATATTAGCCAAAGGTTCAGCTTCGACCCATTTGGTGAAATAGTCTGTGCCAACCAGCAGATATTTTTTGTTTCCTACTGCCTTAGGGAAAGGACCTACAATATCCAAGCCCCACTGAGCAAAAGGCCAAGGGTTAGAAAGAGGATTAAGAACTCCTCTGGGCTGATGAATGTTTTGCGCAAATCTCTGACACTAATCACATTTTTTAACATACTCTTGTGCTTCCTTTTGCATGCCCGACCACCAGTATCCCTAAGTAATGGCTCGGTGAGATAAAGATCTTCCTCCTATGTGACTTCCACAAATTCCTTCATGTAGTTCTTCCAGGAGTAGTTCTGACACCTCGGGATGTACGCAAAGCAGATATGGCCCAGAAAAATAGCGTTTGTATAACTTTTTGTCCTTGGATAGCCAAAACTAAGGAGCTTTCCTTCGAACTTTCTCAGCTTCTGACTTCTCCCCAGGCAATATGTCATTTTCAAGGAATAGCAGTATAGGATCCATCCAGCTCGGCCTTATCCTGATTTAATGGACTTGGAGCAAGTCTTTCTTTATTAAGGTAGGGGTGCATAGGTCTTTGACAAGTATTACTTAGGGCAAATCCTGTGTCGAGGAAGTGGCAAGGGTAGCCAGGGAATCTGCATGGGTATTTCCACTTCTAGGGACATGCGATAAATTGAAAGATTCAAATTCTGTTTGTATATGCCTAACTTGACCCAAATATTCCTGCATTTTGGCATCCCGAGCTTCCAATTCCCCTTTTACTGGCCTACGACCAGTCTTCAATTTGAAAACATTTCTACTGCTTTTCCACCCATTTTCTGGACCATCGCCATTCCTATCAACAAAGCTTCATATTCTGCTTCATTGTTTGTAGCTGAGAATCCCAACCTCAATGATTTTTCAATGGTGATCTTCTCAGGAGATACCAAAACCAGCCCCACTCCTGATCCCCACTGGTTTACTGCTCCATCCACATATACCTTCCTGGGTAAGGGGTCTTGTGTGGAGATCAGGCCAACCGATTTTTCATCCATGCCATACTGCTTTACCTTTACTTCTTCAGGAAGTTCAGCAAACTCGGCTACTAGGTTGGCGAGGACTTAGCCTTTTACAGAGGTCCAAGGCATATACTTGATATCAAAAGCACCTAGAATCTTGCCTCATTTGGCAATCCTCCCGGTATAATCTGCGCTCCGAAGTATTGACTTGAGCGAAAACTGAGTTAGGACAACCACGGTGTGTGCCTGGAAGTAATGGGGAAGTTTTCGTGTAGCATGCACTACCATCAAGATGGCCTTTTCCAGTGGTAAATAACGCACCTCGGCTTCATGAAGTGACTTGCTCACGTAATAGACTGGCCGTTGTATGCCACTGTCTACTCGTATCAAAACAAAACTTACCGCATGAGAGGCTACTACCAAGTAGGCAAACAGAACCTCATCCACCTCAGGACTGGACATGATGGGTGGCCGAGATAGGTACTCTTGAAGCTGTTGAAATGCCATAGCAGACTCCTCGGTTCATTCAAATCCTTTCCATTTATGCAGTAAAAGGAAGAAAGGTTTGCACCTATCTGCTGACCTGGATATAAATCGATTCAAAACAGCAATCATCTCGGTCAGTTTCTGGACCTCCTTGGGATTCTGAGGTGGTTGCAAGCTGTTAATGGCCTTAATCTGATCAGGGTTCACCTCGATTCCCCTGTGAGTAACCATGTAGCCTAAAAACTTACCTGATCCTACGCCGAACAAACACTTTGAAGCATTCAGACGCAGCTTATGCTTCCTCAGAATTTAAAAAATGTTTGTGAGGTCTCCTACATGCTCAGATACCACCTTGCTCTTTACCACCATATTATCAATATAGACTTCAATGCTCCTGTCCAATTGTGGTTCAAACATTTTAGTCATCATCCACTGATAAGTAGACCCTGTATTTTTCAAACCAAAAGGCATCACTTTGTAATGATAGTTTCCAGTGGGAGTGACAAAAGCTGTCTTTTCCTAATCGTCCAGTGTTAGTGGTATCTAATGATATCCTTGAAAGGCATCCAGGAAACTCATCTGAGGATGGCCTACCGTCGCATCCACCAACTAATCTATCTGAGGCATAGGGAAAGGATCTTTTGGACAAGCCTTATTGAGATCTGTGAAGTCCACACACACACGCCATTTCCCATTTTTCTTCTTCACCACCACCGTGTTAGCTGGCCACTGAGGATAAAAAACTTCCTTGATAGCCCCTGCATGTTTGAGCTTTATTACCTTATTTCTGACAGCTTCGGCATGTTATTTGGACGGGTGCCGAGGTGGCTGTCTCTTGAGAGTGATGGAAGGGTTAAGATTCAAATGATGACAAATGAAGCTTGGATCTACACCCAAAGCTTTGTATGCCCCCCATGTGAACACATCGACATTTTTTCTAAGAAATTCAACCAATTGTTCCCTTTCCTGTAGAGGCAGTTAAGCCCCAACTTGAAAGAACTTCTCCGGATCATCACCAACAATTACCTTTTCTAGATCTTCACATTTCGCTTCGTCGGCTAGTCTATTGAAGAGCAACGCCGGAGTTTCTGATTACTATAAATTATTCTCAGTAGTGGCCGAGATTTCAGCCTCGAGCCGATGTTCGATGGCCGCTACCAGGCACTGCCTAGCCGAAGACTGACTTCTTAATATTTCCAAAACCTGGCCTCCAGAGGGATATTTCACCTTCTGGTGAAGAGTGGAGGAGACAGCTCCTTGGGTATGAAGCCAGGGTCTGCCCATAGTGGTCGTATATGGAGAGAAAGCATCTACCACAATGAAGTCCACCTCCACCACATCAGAGCCAGTCTGTACAAGTAGTCTGATCTGACCCTTTGGAATGACCATTTTACCTTCAAAACTCACCAGAGGAGAACTGTAGGCTGTTAAATTCTCAGGTTTCAAATTTAGCCCCTTGTATAGGTTAGGATACATAATCTCAGCTCCGCTGCCCCGGTCGATCATCACCCTTTTCTTATTGTACCCACCAATTCTAAGTGTAACCACCAAAGCATCATTGTGAGGCTGTATGGTTCCAAGTTTGTTCTTATCTGAAAAACCTAACACCAATGGGACGCCCATCTTGACTCTCTTCGGCATTGAACTGGATTCCTCAACTAGGTAACGAGATACTGACATTACTCTGGAGGGGTAAGATCCGGTCCTCCCTAGGGCAACAAATATGACATTTATTGTGCCTAGAGGGAGTCTCGAAGAAGCATCTCCCTGAAACTCTGAACCCGTTTGGCTCCTTTGGCCATTGGAATGATGCAAGAGTTGCTTTAATTTTCCCTCCCAGACCAGTTGATCTAAATGGTCTCACAAGTTTCTGCAATCCTCGGTAGTGTGTCCATGGTCCTGATGATATTGGCAGTAAAAGGCTTTGATTACACCTCATAGGATCTCCTACCATCTTGTTCGGCCATTTGAAGAACGGCTAGTTTTTAACCTTCTCCAGAACCTATTGTACTGGTTCTCAGAACACAGCGTTGACCACCTAGATGTTGGCAGATCCTGGTTGTCCAACAAAGTCTTTTCGAGGTCAGTTATTATTGTACCGATCCGACCTGAAATCCTTCCTCTCCTGAGGGATCACCTTAGCCTTTCTTTTTCCCTATAGTTGGTCTTTTTCAACCTTTTTGTACTTGTCGATCCGATCCATAAGTTGGTGCACATTGGTAACAGGTTTACCAGTTAGATATTTCCTCAAATCATGCTCGGCTGGGAGGCTAGCCTTAAAAATACTAATGGCCACATCATCATAGTCTTTGTCTATTTCATTAAACATCTTCTAATATCTATCCGACTATGTCTTCAAAGTCTCCCCCTCCCGCATGGACATAGACAATAAGGAACCCAAAGGCCAAGAAGCCCTACTACAAGTGATAAAGCGAGCGCCAAAGGCCTGGGTGAGTGTCTTAAAGGAGTCAATGGAATTCACCCTTAAAGCATCGAACCACCTCATCGCCACGAGGCCTAAACTAGATGGAAAGGCCTTACACATCAAAGCCTCATCCTTGGAAGGAACTGCCATCCTTTGATTGAAGTGACTGACATGTTCCACCAAATCTATTCGACCATTATAAATGGTGAACGTGGGCCAATGGAATTGCCGAGGAAGCCTCGCACCTTCTATGTTTCATGTGAAGGGTGATTTAGAGATTTGACTCAACACCTTGCTCATGGTATTGTTCCCCAGGCCTTTACAAGGCGGGCTCTTATATCTATGTCTATGGTGGTACTCCTCGTCATAGGAGAAAGACTCACTGAGCGGAGTTCTGGACCTCTACCTATAACTAGCACCATCTGTCTCCTTAGAGGATAGCTAGGAGTTGGGCGATAAACGTCTTCGTCGTGCGTGGTACAATTCCCTTTTTAACTCATCGATCTCAGCATGTCTCTATTGTTCTTTGCATGGGAAACACGGCTCTTCCCTCGAGATTGGCTTTTACTAGTATGCACTGCGTGCACACTTCTCCCACGATCTCCTCTCCGTTCAAGGTTCATAAATGGATTGGTATGTTGAGACCCCTTTGATTCTACTTGGTGTGGATTCGCATCCACCTGGTGTGGACCTATCACTGTCTGGTGTGGACCTGCTTCTTCTATACTAAACATTGCATCCGAATTACGTTCAGAATAGACCAAGTTCTCCCTACAGACGGTGCCAATTGTAAGGACTGGATTTGGATTGGACCCAATATAGGATTGGGTTTTAGCCCAATAAGTCCAAACAATAAATTTGTAGAGCGTGGGTGAAAGAACTAGTTCTAGTAAGTAAGAAAGACAGTAACCATAGTCTATTGAGGAGGATCAAACACAAGTAATATAAGAAAATTTGTCCTCGGCACAGTCCGAGAAGCTCTGTTATAATGTCAAGTTAATGATCAAGGTTACAAGAGTTTAAAGGATTATTACAAAGATTTCTTTTTTTCCCATCCACTCCTTTTGGCCACCTTTCCATGCTATATACTATAATTTTTGGTATCATCCCCACCATATACGTGTAGGTTAGATTCCAGGAACTCCTTCTTGTCCCATCCAACACCTCCTAGAATCTTCAACTAGCAGTTGTAAGGCTGCTTCACCACTGTTCAGGTATCACCTCCACATTAATGCGGCCAGAGAGTTAGCTGGGATGCATTTAATGCTGAGCTAACAGTTTTTGAAGATATTTGTTGCCTTCCTCTACTCCTCTCCTATCTAATGTTTGACTTCTAATCGTGATGCAACTTGGAAGGATGTTCAGGATGATAGGACCTTCTTACTGATCTCGGATCCACATTTCCGATGTGACTTTTCTCCTTGGACATCTTTTGGACTATCACATACAATCCTTATCTCTTCCTCTTTTACCATTCCCATAATAACATTATTTGACCATCCTCAGACAAGTAAATATCCTCGGACTGGGCCATAGGCCCAATATATATAGTTTTAATAGTACCTTCTGGTTATCTAGCCCCTACAATATATATATATATATATATATATTAAATGTCATCAACGTATAAATTATTAAATTAATGGAGATATATACTGTTTTTTGGAATAGATAGAGATTATAAAATTATTGGTGATATATATTGTTTCTTGGGATAGATTTATATTAATCACCTCTTGAAGAATTTGGATTTTACTTATCCCTTAATAATCAAGTTTTAGCTTGATATTTTGATAAAATAATATTAATTTAATAATATTAAAATTTTGAAAATTTAGATGATAAATATTATCTAAATAAAATTTTTTAATTTTAAATATTATCCCCTAATTTAAGAAATATATCCTAACAAATAAAAAAATAATGTTAATTAGATGATAAATATTATCTAAATTAATTTTTTGTATTTAAATATTATCTCTTAATTTAAGAAATATATCCTAACAAATAAAAAAATAATGTTAATCTAATTTTATTTAATGATAAGAATGAATTAGAGTCTTGGTAGTATCCTATTCCTTTTTAGTTCTTTAAAAATCTAAAAATTTAATAAAATTTCTGCAATTTGGTGAAGTCACGTGGCACAACCACAGCGTTTAAGCCCAACTTTTATTATATATAATATAATATGATATGATATGATATGATATAGTATTATACTCATACGATGCACGGCTTAATTAAAAAGATATATGTAAAAAATTGAAACTATATTAATAATTAGTAAGCCACATGATCTATAATATATAAATTCTACATATTAAAACATAAAATAATGATATATAATCAAAATAAATATTATTTGAAACTTGTGCTAATCTAATCTTAAGTGTAGTAAAATTTTAAATTTTTTATAATTTAGGAAATATATATTTATTTATAGTAAATTCTTGGTAAAAAAATTTTTGATTTACGATAATTATTTTAATAATTAATGAGAATGTAAACTATTTTTATGCATATAGTAGTATGACCTAGTACTATAATTGTATGTCAAGAGTATTGAATAATTACTTAAAATGAACTATATCAATAACACCTACGACCAAAATACTTTATTTTGAAGTGAAAAAATTGAAAAAGGGTATTTCAAGGAGATAGAATACATCATTAGAGGCTTATGAGCACTATTTTCTTGACCCATCATGCAAGCAAAGAAGGAATAAGTGATAACCTTATGTGTGAAGTGAAGTTGCTTGAGATGACTAAATATGAGATCTTCACATGCTTTAGTAAAAAAAGAAAAAAAATTATCTCCATTCCACAACAATTACTATAAAATATTAAACATCATTAATACCAATATATCATCTAGATTCCTAATAATTAAAGTGTTTTTTTGCCAATTTAACAAAATTTTAATGTTCGTATAGAAGTTATCTACATAAATTATAATGTTCATATAGAAGTTTTTTTCACCTTAAATTCTATTTTCCATTCTCTACAATCTTACTAACATATATAATTCTAAGAAATCATTGCCATGCTGAATGGGTGTCGTCATATCGGCAATATTTTTGACTCCATAAAAATGGGAAAAATCCTTTATGCATGTTTGGTTTCATATAACCCTTTTATAAATAATTTACAAAATTAAATATTTATGAATATTGATAAAACAAATGATCAACTAAACAAATGAAAAAAAAAAAAAGAATAATCAAAATTTGTGGCATAAAATATGAGATCCACATATAAAAATAAATAAATAAAAATTAGCATCCAAACCTGGAGTCACTTGAAGTTTCAATAGAATAGATATAATCTTCAATGAAATAGATATAATCATATAATAGCATTTGTGTGGACTTTACACTCAGGATAACATGTTGAAGGGTAAAGCTTTAAGATCTTGAAATTTCATAACGTGGGCTTCAAAGCTTTAGAATAATCTATAACATAAAAATAATTTTAATTAAAGTGAATATCATAACATGATTAAAGGTAGAACATATAATTTGTTTATCAAAAGAAGAGGTAGAACGTATAACCGATAGAAATTTAATGTGATAAATATTCTCAATAAAAAATAAAATAAAATAAAAAGGTGAAAGAAGCCACTGGTCCCATGGCTTCCACTATAGCTTGCATTGGATTAGGATGCTCATGCTTCAAATACACCTTGAAACTTACAAATCAATAAAACCCATTATAGAACAAAACCACCCAACTAAACATATACACAAAAAAACTAAGAATACAAAAAATAACCTATGACAAAGAGAGCATAGTCTGAATGAGGAGTTTGAGGGAGGTGAAGCAAAACTATTTATAATTAATTTTTTTTTCCAATTGATTTTATTCCCTATGATCTAATCTCAAGTTGTAGATATTCTTGAAGATAAATATGGAAAAAAAAAATTGTTGATAATTTACACACGAAGGCTATAGCTGCATTTGAAAAACGCAACTATAGACCCTAAAAACGCAGCCTATCCTGTGTGACAATAGCCCCCTGCGGGGACCTATGGCTGCGTTTTTATAAACGCGGCTACAGGTACCCATATAGCTGCGTTTTTTGACCCCATATAGTTGTGTTTTTTGACCCCCTATATGCTGAGACTTATAGCTGGGTTTTGTAAAAAACGCAGCTATAGACCCGCTTTGGGCTATGTTTAAAATGCGGCTATAGGTACAATTTTGGCTACGTTTTATAAACGCGGCTAAAGCCTCCTACAACTGCATTTTTGAAACGCAGCTATAGGTTTTTAAAAAAAAAAAAAAAATCTGGGTTTTTTTTTCCCCAAAAAATTCAAAATTAAACATAGTCCCAAAAATTTCAAACCAAACACAAACCCAAAAAATTCAAAATCAAACACAACATACTCACAATACAAACACACCCAGAAAATTCAAAATAAAAAACAGACCCAAAAAATTCAAAATCAAACACAAACCCAAAAAATTCAAAATCAAACACAACATACTCATAATACAAACACACCCAAAAAATTCAAAATCAAGCACAACATAAAAGAACAAGCTCAAGAACACAAACCCATTTAAACATAAGCACAATATCAGCAACACAATAGCACAAGTTCAAGCACAGATCCAAAAAATTCAAAATAAAAACTCTAATCCAAATCAAGACATAGACACAAATATTGCTAGAATATCCACTTCATTCAAAATTTTTAGCATTTCCTCCATTTTCTTACTGACTAATCATAAAATAACCAAAAAAAAAAAAAAAGGAACCTGGCGTGACTTGCAAAAGAAAGGAGCAAAAACAGAAGAAAAAAAAGAAAAGAAAAGAAGAAGCAGCTCCAAAGGAAAAAAAAAAAAAAAGGAAGAAGAAAGAAGAAGAAGAAGACTTACGCTGGAGTTGTGCTAAAGAAGGAAGAAAGAAAAAAGAAAGAAAGAGAAAAGATGAAAGTGGGGTAGATGGGGAAAGTGGGGATGTAGGTGGGAAAGGGGGGGTACGTGGGAAAAGAAAGAAATTTTTTCTTTTTTTTTTTGGTGTTACATATAGTTGCGTTTCTTTTTTTTAAAAAAATGCAGCTATAGGTCCCTCTTTAAAAAAAACAGCTATAGGTCCCCCTTTAAAAAAATTGTTCGGCTGGACCTATAGCTGCGTTTTAAAACACAGCTATAGGTTAGCTATAGCTGTGTTTGTTAAAAACGCAGCTATAGGTCCCCCTTAAAAAATTGTTCTACTGGACCTATAGCTGCGTTTTAAAACGCAGCTATAGGTTAGCTATAGCTGTGTTTGTTAAAAACGCAACTATAAGTCTCCCTTAAAAAATTGTTCGGCTGGACCTATAGCCATGTTTTTAAAAAATGCAGCTATAAGTCCACCTTTAAAAAAAATTATTTGGCTGGACCTATAGCTGCATTTTAAAAACGCAACCATAGGTTAGCTATAGCCGCATTTGTAAAAAAACACAGCTATAGATCAGCTATAGCCGCATTTTTTGTAAACGTAGCTAAAAAAAACACAGCTATAGCCCGCGTTTTTTGTAGTGATCTAGATAATTCATAAAATGAAGAGGAAAGATAAAAAAAGAAAGAGAAGTTGATATTAACAATTAAGGGGAAAAAATAATATGTTAAACTTAATAAATTATAGGAGAAGAAGATAGAAAAAAACTATTATATCTATTTTTTTTATTCTAAAAAATATGAACAAATAAGTGAAAAAATGTTGCTGTTTTTCTTGATCGTGTAGTAATATAATTTAAGTAAAAAAATAGTAAAAAATAAATTAATAATAAAAGGATAAGATGAAGAATTAGGATTTTAATCAAATTAAAAATTTTATCAAATAAGTGAAATAATGTTGTTGTTTTTCTTGATCGTGTAGTAATATAATTTAAGTAAAAAAATAGTAAAAAATAAATTAATAATAAAAGGATAAGATGAAGAATTAGGATTTTAATCAAATTAAAAATTTTATCAACTTAGAAATTATAGAAGAAGAAGATAAGAACAAAAAAAAAAAATTATATCTATTTTCTTAAAAATCTTTAAAAAAAAAAAAAAAATCTGCATTTTGATGAAGCCACTTTGCACAATTATAGCTTTTAGGCCCAACTTTATCAAGTTGTAGATATACTTGAAGATAAATATGAAAAAAAAAATTGATAATTTATAAATGAAAAAAAATGTGAAACTGATTACTGAAGATAAGAACCTAAATTATTGCAAAATTTGATTTCTAGATAATTCATAAGGCCAAAATGGCCATATACCACATTTTTTGGAAATTTTTAGCAACAAAACACTGTTTCAGAAATAAATGGCAAAGTACCACTTTTTCCAGAACTCGAGTTTCAGAAACTCGAGTTCCTCATCAGTTCTGCCACCGTGGCACTGCTGAGTTGGATTTGTACGATTAAAAAAAATTATGTGGTACTCGAGCTTGGTAAACTCGAGTACCATTTACACAATACTTGAGTATACCAAACTCGAGTAAATTTTATTAAAAAAAAAAAAAAAAAAATACACAGTACTCGAGTTTGGTAAACTCGAGTACTGTATAAATTTTTTTTTTTTTTTGGTTTTGTTTTGTTTTTTTGTTTGGGGATAAACAAAAAATAAACATAAAGATAAAAATAAATATTTTTTTATGTTTTTATTTATTTAAATAGAAGCATTGTAAAATATAGAGATTTTAATTTCGAAATATGAATTTAATTTCTGCATTAATTAAAATTGTTCATTGTTTTTTCATAAAAATTGTTCACTGTTTTCCGTATAAACAATTTCTACGATTTTGTATAAAATTATTTTCTGTTCAACATTATTTATGAAATTGTTTGCTCTCTTTTTTGCATAAATTATTTTCTGTTCACTGTTTTCTCATAAAGCACCTAGTGAAATCATGTTTTCTAAATTTAAACGCCAAATCTGAATGCTTTTTCATCTTTGACTTTCACAATAATCAAATATATTTTTCTGCATTGATAAAATTTGTTTCTACATTAATAAAATTTTCCCTCTGCACATCATATTTATTGTATATTCAAATCTGTTTACTGCATTCATAAAATCTGTTTTTTGCGTTAATTAAAACTGTTTACTGTTTTCTCATAAAAATTGTTCACTGTTTTCTGCATAAACAATTTCTACGATTTTGAATAAAATTATTTTCTTTTCAGCATTATTTAAGAAATCTTTCACTCACTTTTTTGCATAAATTATTTTCTGTTCACTATTTAAAAAATTGTTCACTGTTTTTTCATAAAACACCAAGTGAAATTGTGTTTTCTAAATTTAAACACCAAATCTGAATGCTTTTTCATGTTTGAAATTCACAATAATCGAATATATTTTTCTGCATTGATAAAATCTGTTTCTATATTAATAAAATTTTCCCTCTGCACATCATATTTAGTATATATTCAAATCTACTTACCGCATTCATAAAATCTGTTTTTTGCATTAATTAAAACTGTTCACTGTTTTCTTATAAAAATTGTTCACTGTTTTCTGCATAAACTATTTCTAGTATTCTGCATAAAATTATTTTCTGTTCAGCATTATTTAAAAAATTGTTCACTCTCTTTTCTACGTAAATTATTCTCTGTTCACTGTTTAAAAAATTGTTCGCGTTTTCCCATAAAACACCTAGTGAAATCGTGTTTTCTAAATTTAAACGTCAAATCTAAATGCTTTTTCATGTTTGAATTTCACAATAATCTAATATATTTTTCTGCATTGATAAAATTTGTTTCTACATTAATAAAATTTTCCCTCTGCACATCATATTTAGTGTATATTCAAATCTGCTTACCGCATTCATAAAATCTGTTTTTATGCAGAATGCTAGAAATAGTTTATGCAGAAAACAGAGAACAATTTTTATGAGAAAACAATGAACAGTTTTACTTAATGCAGAAAATAATTTTACTTAGTGAACATTTCTACATTCAACTAATTTGAACTTTTTTACAAATTCGAATTTTTCGAGGCATTTACCATTAGGTGATTTGTACGAATCATTCATTTTTCTTTCATGGAGTTTGTCCATTATTCATATGGTTACATATTTAAAAAAAAAAAAAAAAAAAATACAAAAACCATATAAGTGCAATAACTGCGCCAATGCTAAAAACAATTTATGCAGAAAAGAGTGAACAATTTTTATGAGAAAATAGTGAACATTTTTTATTAATGCAAAAAACAGATTTTATGAATGCGGTAAGCAGCTTCAAAAATACAGTAAACATGATGTGTAGACAGCAAATTTTATTAACGTAGAAACAGATTTTATCAATGCAGAAAAACAAATTTGATTATTGTGAAATACATGAAAAAGCATTCAGATTTAGCTTTTAAATTTAGAAAACACAATTTCACTAGGTGTTTTGTGGGAAAATAGCGAACAATTTTTTAAACAGTGAACAGAGAATAATTTACGCAGAAAAGAGAATGAACAATTTTTTAAATAATGCTGAACAGAAAATAATTTTGTGCAGAATGCTAGAAATAGTTTATGCAGAAAACAGTGAACAATTTTTATAAGAAAATAGTAAACAGTTTTAATTAATGCAGAAAATAGTTTTACTTAGTGAACAGCTCTACATTCAACTAATTCCAACTTTTTTACAAATTCGAATTTTTCGAGGCATTTACCATTAGGTGATTTGTACGAATCATTCATTTTTCTTTCATGGAATTTGTCCATTATTCATGTGGTTACATATTTAAAAAAAAAAAAAAAAAACAGAAAAGCCATATAAGTGCAATAACTGCGCCAATGCTAAAAACAATTTATGCAGAAAAGAGTGAACAATTTTTATGAGAAAACAGTGAACAGTTTTAATTAATGCAAAAAACAGATTTTATGAATGAGGTAAGCAACTTTGAAAATACAGTAAACATGATGTGTAGAGAGCAAATTTTATTAACGTAGAAACAGATTTTATCAATGCAGAAAAACAAATTCGATTATTGTGAAATTTAAACATGAAAAAGCATTCTGATTTGGCTTTTAAATTTAGAAAACATGATTTAACTAGGTATTTTATGGGAAAACAGCGAACAATTTTTTAAATAGTGAACAGAGAATAATTTACGCATAAAAGAGAGTGAACAATTTCATAATTAATGCTGAACAAAAAATAATTTTATGCAAAATCGTAGAAATTGTTTATACAAAAAACAGTGAATAATTTTTTTGAGAAAACAGTGAACAATTTTAATTAATGCAAAAAACAGATTTTATGAATGATGTAAGCAGATTTGAATATACAGTAAATATGATGTGCAGAGGGAAAATTTTATTAATGTAGAAACAGATTTTATCAATGCAGAAAAATATATTCGATTATTGTGAAATTCAAACATGAAAAAGCATTCAGATTTGACGTTTAAGTTTAGAAAACACAATTTCACTTGGTGTTTTATGAGAAAACAGTGAACAATTTTTTAAATAGTGAACAGAAAATAATTTATGCAAAAAAGAGAGCGAACAATTTCATAAATAATGCTGAACAGAAAATTGTTTATACGAAAAATAGTGAACAATTTTTATGAGAAAACAATGAATAATTTTAATTAATGTAAAAATTAAATTCATATTTCGAAATTAAAATCTCTATATTTTACAATGCTTCTATTTAAATAAATAAAAACATAAAAAAATACTTATTTTTATCTTTAGGTTTATTTTTTGTTTATCCCTAAACACAAAAACAAAACTAAACCAAAAAAAAAAAAAAAAAATTTACACAGTACTCAAGTTTACCAAACTCGAGTACTGTGTAAATTTTTTTTTTTTCGCATTTTATTTATAAAATGTACTTGAGCTTGGTATACTCGAGTATTGTGTAAATGGTACTCGAGTTTACCAAGCTCGAGTACCACATAATTTTTTTTAATCACACAAATCCAACTCAGCAGTGCCATGGTGGCAGAACTAATGAGGAACTCGAGTTTCTGAAACTCGAATTCTGGAAAAAGTGGTACTTTGCCATTTATTTCCAAAACAATGTTTTGTTGCTAAAAATTTCCAAAAAAGGTGGTATATGGGCATTTTGGCCTAATTCATAAAGTGAAGAGGAAAGATAAAAAAGAACGAGAAGTTGATATTAACAATTAAGGGAAAAAAAAATAATATGTTAAACTTAAATATGAACAAATAATTGAAATAACGTTGCTATTTTTCTTGACTGTGTAGTAATATAATTTAAGTAAAAAAATAGTAAAAAATAAATTAATAATAAAAGGATAAGATGAAGAATTACGATTGTAATCAAATTAAAATTTTTATCAACTTAGAAATTATAGGAAAAGAAGATAAGAACAAAAAAAAAAAATTATATCTATTTTTTTTTAAATCTAAAAAAAAAATTCTGCATTTTGATGAAACCACTTGGCACAATCACAGCTTCTAAGCCCAACTTTTATTATATAGTATATGATAATATGATATGATATGATATAATATGATTTAAATCATAGTAATTTTGATCTAAACCCAAATAGAATCAACCAGAGCCCAACCCATTATTAAGTCAAGTTTTAACATTGCCGTCTTGGATTAAGCATCACATATGATTCCCCTAGGTCTTTCTCAAAAAAAAAAAAAAAGTTTCCCCTAGGTTTGATGACCTAGAGGCTATTTGGATGGCTTATTTCCGTAACTCAATTCTCAGTTTCCATAACTCATAACTCAAAAATGGTGGGACCCATAACTCAATATCCGTTTGGCAAACGATAACTCTGTTTCCATAACTCTGTTTCCATCACTCAATTCTTTGATTTTTAAGTTATGAGTTATGGAAACTGAAAACACATTTTGGCTGTTTTCAGTTTCCATATCTCATAACTCAATGGCATTTTTGTAATTAAACACACACATTGGGACCCACTGTCAGTGCCTTGTCAAGTCCGGCTCCCCTATTACATCCCACCAATAGTTTTTCCTTCACACAAAAAACCCAACCCACAGAAACTCTTCTCCGTTCCCAAATACAAGCATATCACACTTCATCCCCTTTGCCCAGCCACGCCGACCGAGCCCCCACCTCATCCAACTCACAGCAAACACGACGGCAAAGTTCTGAGCTTGGGTTCTTTTTTTCTTCTTCTTCTTCTTTTCTTTCCTTTTCACTGGGTTTCCATTCCTTTTTTTTCTTCTTGAGTTCGTCCAAGCATATCACACTTCATCCCCTTTGCCTAGCCACGCCGACCGAGCCCCCACCTCATCTAACTTGCAGCGAACACGACGGCAAAGTTCTGGGCTTGGTTTTTTTTTTTTTTTTTTTTTTTTTTTTCTTTCTTTTTCACTGGGTTTCCATTCCTTTTTTTCTTCTCGATTTCATCGAGGTTGTAACCGCTATTGATGTTGATGTTGCTGTTGCTGCTGTTGTAGCTGTGGTGGGTTTCGGAGTTTTTACGGAGACGTGATTTTTTTTTTTTTTTTGGGTTTTTGGAAAAGAAAAATACTGGATAGTCATTTGGTTATATTGTAGATCTAGGAAAAGCATGAAAATAAGGATCATGGTGGACTTGATTAAAATATGTGTTAACATGGATGAAGAGAAAAGCAGAGAAAAACAGGGGAAAACGAAGAGAAAAACGAAGGGAAGAGGCAAGGGGAAAAAGAAAAAAAAAAGAAAAAAGAGAGAGAGAAAGTCAACTGACATTGGGTCAATGTGTAGGGCCCACAAATAGTGTAAAAAATATTGAGTGATGAAAAAAAGTGATGGTGCCAAACCGGTTGATATTTTAGAGTGATGAGTGATGAGTGATGAGTGATAAGTGATGGAAATTGAGTGACGGAAATTGAGTGATGAGTTTTTTGCATCCAAACAGCCTCCTAGGTTTTCACTTTGAGAAAAAGAGTTGCGGTTGTTGCAAACATGGAAAGCAAGACTTGTTGGAATACATTTGAAGTGCTTAAAAGAGTCATGCTCATGCTACACTCTTTTCCAAAACCCTACTTTCATCGCCTAACACCCCACCACCCTTTTCTCATAAAAACCCTATTCTTCAAATAAGGTTCTCAAAATGATGTATTCTCTATCTGGGCAAAAAGCTTTTTGGCTCCAGTACTACGTTGCTCCCTTTCATTCTGACGCTGAAAAGATAGTTTTAGTCTCGGGAATCAATCTAGACATGACAATGTATTTTGTTGAGAGCATAAGCATGTATTTTGACCAAATTGACATATGTGCTTGCGTCAATGGCATAATATGCCTTCGCCATTGCTACGTTGTTTTATGGAATTTGGAAATCAAAGAATTTAAGGTCGCTTCTACACCTCCTTGCCCTAACCCTAACATAAGTTACTATAAGACCACTTGCATTTGGTTATAATCTCTAATGACTTCAAAGTAGTTATGATTACAGTTCTAATGCACTGTCACTCAATTTGATAAAGGTATTTGTTACAATTTTATATTTGCCCCAAGGTAGTCAATACCGTACCGGTACCGGCCGTACCAGTATGTATACTAGTATCGAAACATCAACATTTCATACCGGTTTAAATACCGGCCGTACCGGCCATATCGGCCAATTTCGGGAAATATCGGCCGGTACAAAAAAAAGTTTTTATTTTTTATTATTATTTTTTAAAGTTTTGTAATTTTTGAATTTTTGTTAGGATAGAATGGTAACTTATTTACATTAACTTATTAATATTATTTGTTTTCTTAATATGCAATGGTAACTTTTAAGCTTTCTATTATATATATATATATATTGTAATTGATACTAAAGTCTAAAACCATGAATAATTAGTTCTAAATTGAGGAAATGTTTTATGATAAACTTTTATATTTATTATAATATATATATATATTTTATAAATATAAAAAATAGCGGTAAACCCGAAACGGTACACCGGTATTGACCAGTATCTGAAATATATCGTACCGTTGGTCAAACCAGTATAGCCTCCGGTATGGTATTGACTCCCTTGATTTGCCCCCCTTCCAAAATTTGAACCCCCTCCCTTACAATTTTATATTCATTTTATTGAAAGAGCATTTACATAGGTTGTTGTAAAATAGCTTTAGGCCATTGTAGTAATTCTTTAGGTTGAGAAAGAGATAGATATGATTTGGGATAATAATAATAAAAAATTATAAGAAAATAGTATTTTAATTAAATTTAGTGTAAATTAAATAATCTTGTAGGATGTTTTGAAAAGTAAGTATTGAAAACAAAAAAAATAGTAAGTTCTTACACTAAAATTAACATGAATTTTTACACTAGATGCAAATGCACTCAGTAAGAAAAAAGAATTGTTTTTTGTTTGCATCCTAATATATTATGAAGCAATGATTTTGTGTCTTTATCTTTGTAAATAGTTAGTTAATATTAAATGAATACTTATTTGGAATTTTTATTTTCTTATATACTAGCCCTCTAACTTGAAATCATGGCTCCATCCTAAAAATACAGGACTTGATTATGCATTTTTTTAAAAAAAAATTTATAATTCAATCAATTGTTTTCCTTGCTATTGTAATGAATTATATTTCAATAGATTTTGATGTTGTATCTTGGTGATCTGTCTCATTCCATGTACATTGGGAAAACTTTAGGTTAGGTGTGTTAAGTAATTGTGTTGCTTTGAAATTTTTATCACAGAAAAGTGATAGTGAAAAACTTCAACACATAGGTGATGTGTGAATATGGGGTTGAAGAATCTTGGATCAAACATTTTGTAATTGGACCCCTTTCAATAAGTGTGTTTGGCATGATGAAAATTTTCAGCTTATTTTTCCTACTATTTATAGACTTCACTGCACTTTTTGGTACTATTAATGGGTCTTACTGTATTATTTTAGCTAACTTTTACTTTTATCTACAGTACTTTCAGTAAAAAGTTTTCAGTTTCAGAAAAATAAAAAGATCCCAAACATACCAATCGGAGTGCATAAGAATTATTGATTATGGATTGGCTTTATCTGGTAGGTGATAAAGCTTCTTATGGTTAAGGGCAAAGGATTGATACTCTTGTATGACTTTTGGTGTTTAAGAAATTAAGAATCTTCAATTTAGAAATCATTTATCTACAGTACTTTCAGTAAAAAGTTTTCAGTTTCAGCAAAATAAAAGGATCCCAAACAGACTAGTCGAAGTGCACAAGAATTATTGATTACGGATTGGCTTTATCTAGTAGGTGATAAGCTTCTTCTGGTTAAGGGCAAAGGATTGATACTCTTGTATAACTTTTGGTGCTTAAGAAATTAAGAATCTTCAACTTAGAAATCTAGCTAACTCCTTTTTTTTTTCATTATGGTTTAAGAGGAAAGTCTAGTTTCAGTTAAAATTATTAGAGTTGGTGTGCCCGTACTCCTAATAATTATTTAATTACGTATGAGTGTGCAAAAATTAATGAGTGATTCATAGAATGCGATATATATTGCATTTTATATAAATAATGTGTGATAAAATTTCAATTCTCCATTCCTATTCAAATTTTCTAATTTGTTGATGGATCAATATAGTATTAATTTGTTATGCATTGGAATTGTAATAAAATTTTAGGGGAAGTAAATTATGTGAAACATTTTGGATGTTAATCAACATTTGTTAAAATAAGGTAATTCTGTGTAGGTTAAGACAGATTGTGCCTCATGAAACAAGGGAATTGGGTAGACTTCTTTTAAAAACATCTCTGCTATTTTTTGCTTAAATGTCTATTTCATTGGGTGAGATTTACAAAAACTTGTTGGCTTTTTCACTTCGTGTTAAACTCAAGTAGTGAGCCAGTCTATCATTGCAAGCAGAGAAGATGATGGCTATCTCTTAGTTTTTCTTTTCTAATTACATATTTCATATACATCTTACTGGTAGCTATAATTGAATTTTATTTTATAGTTGAATAATGGCTATCTCTTAGCTATCCCTCTTTCTTTTTCGTTATTAACTTATTATCACTACAACAAACTTGACTTCTTTCAACCCACTTTTCTCAAGGGTTAACTAAAAAGTGCCGAAACCATCACTATAAATTCGGGCGCATAGAAATAAGAAAGAAGTTCACCAAGCCAGTGAGTTTTCTATCTAGGTCTTCCTTGGAAAACCTAGAGGTGAAAGAAGGGGCTTGACATAGCACAAGGGCTGCTGCTAGGCAAACTCTCTCTTCGTGTAAGCAGTAGAAACAGTTTTCCTAGAAGAACACATGGACGAGATCACAAATAGGTGCGCTGGACTAAAGCTATCGCTAAAAGAAGAGGCTGAGGTAGAGATCAACGTACCATTGACAGAGGATGGCCCAGTCCTCATAGGGAAGTTCTGCACGAAGCAACGAGTAAACCTGGAGTCAGTAGCTAGAGTGTTGAAATTGGTATGGAAGGCAGAGAACAACTTCGAGGTCAGTGACTTGGGCGAGAACATGGTAATGTTTCTTTTCCAAACAAAAGATGATATGGAGAGGGTGCTTCTCCTCAGTCCATGGTCCTTCGATAAATACCTACTAATCCTCCATAAAATGGTGCGTGGTGAAGCAGTGAAAGACATTAAGTTTGACAAGACTCCTTTTTGGATTCAAATTCATGGACTGCCCACAATGTGCCAAACCAAGGAAGTTGGATTGAGCATCGGCGCTACACTAGGGAAGGTGGAGAAAGTGGATGCGAATACGAAAGGCTTCTGCCTGGGGAACTCCCTGCGCATAAGGGTGCTCTTAGATATCTCCAAACCGCTGTGCTGAGGTCAGAAAGTTCGCCTAGGAGAGCATGGATTGAGATGGGTGGACCTTAAATATGAGTGGCTACTAATCTATTGCTATCTGTGTGGGAGAATGGATCACGATGAAAGGGATTGCATGCAGTGGGTTCGAAGCAAGGAAACACTTCGACCAAAGGAGAAGCAATTTGGTCCGTGGTTACGTGCGACGCTAGATAGAGTTCAAAAACCCCAAATCATAACAGCATCGATAAATGGAGAGTCTAATACGACGGGAGGTGAACGTGAGACACTGGCGAAACGTCGAGGCAGTGAGGCCATCCCGAGGTGGTTAATGACGTAGCTTGGCAGCGTCATTTTAGGAAGGACTGGAGGGGTGGGAATCACGAAGGCTGACATGGTGAAAGTTGCTGACACACCAATCTATGCCCAGCCTAAATCCTCGGTTTACCTGCAACCGTCGAACTTTGAGCAGGAAATCCAAGACATAGATGTCGCAATTCATGGGGAAGTGCCAATTTTGATCTCTGAACCATGTAAAGAGATGATATTGACAGGGAAGGAGAACACGCAAGCTCTCACTAACAGCAAGCAAGTAAAAGAGGAATGGGCTAAAGCTAATGGGCCTAACAAGGAAAACCAAAATCAAGCCTCCATAATTGGGCCTCAAGACTCTCAGCTCACACATGGGAAGACATCAGGGACAAAATTGGGCCTGAATCACAATGGCCCGAAATTTATGATGGGGCCGGCATCCCCATAGGAAATAAAAATAAAAACCCTAAAGAGGCCCAAAGGTGGTGACCAAAATAAAAACAAAGAAAACAGGGGACCTATAGGGAAGGAGAAGGCCACAGGTTGGACAAGAACATATACTCAAAGGGCTGACAAGAGTAGTGACATGAATATGGAGGTTGATTTGGTAGAAGTTGGAACAAAAAGGAGAGCACGACCTCCACTGACAGAACTAGAAAATATGGAAGGTAATGGGAAGCAGATTAGAACGGAGGGGGAGGTGAAAGAGCTGGGAAAACTTCTAGCACAACACTTGGGATTGGCGGAGGCTGGCTACCAACCCTGCCGGGTGCAATGAGTGCCATCAGCTGGAACTGTAAGGGGCTTGGGAACCCCCTAACAGTTAATGCTCTCCAAAAGGTGGTATTGGAGAAAGATCCCACACTAGTCTTCCTCATGGAGACTAAGTTCGACGTTTCGGAAATGGATGGTATTAAACAGAAAATTGAGAGACAGCAAGGATTGGTAGTCCCCAGTATAAAACGGGCTGGCGGTCTAGCATTGTTATGGAGAAATTTGCTGCAGGTTGACATACTGACATACTCTCCATGGCACATTGACGCAATAGTAATTAAAGAACAGGGGACGAAAAAATGGTGCTTTGCAAGCTTCTATGGACATCCAGAGACAGGAAAATGGGAGGAGTCATGGAAGCTGCTGGAGAATCTTAGTCACAGAAGCGACTTGCCATGGATTTGCATGGGGGACTACAATGAGATAATGCATGCCAAAGAAAAGGAAGGTGGTGGTGTAAGGCCTAAAAGACAGATGCGTATCTTTCGTGAGGCGGTCAATAGATGCCAACTGAGAGATTTGGGGTATATAGGCTCGGATTTTACATGGAGCAGAAGATTAGGAAGTAGGGGGTGGGTGCATGAAAGGTTGGATAGGGCTCTAGTATCTACGAATTGGGCAGCAACATTCCCAGTAGTAAGGCTTTTTCACGTGGCCACCTCAGTTTCAGATCATAGCATACTTGTTCTCAAGGAATCAAGCTCCACAAGAAAACAAAGGAAGCGCTCCAAGGTGTGGCGGTTTGAATCTATGTGGCTTGAGGATGAGAGGTGCAAAGATGTGGTACATGAGGCTTAGGAAAGAGGACAGTGCAGGGTTTCACAGTGGCCTTTTGAAGCATGCATTGAGAAGTGTCAAGTTTCTCTAAAGTCTTGGAACACACAAAGTTTTAGCCACGTTGGAAAACAAGTGGCCGAGCTACAAAGAAAACTTCAAGCGCTTGAGAACCTAAAGGGTACTGCCACGAACCTAGAAGAAACTCATAACATAAAAAGGGAATTGAACAAATGGTTCGGCATTGAAGAAGAATTGTGGCGCCAAAGAAGCCGAAATAACTGGCTGAAGGCAGGAGACAAAAACACTTCCTTTTTCCATACCAAGGCCTCAAATCGGCACCAAAGGAACACTATAAATAGGATCATGGATGCAAATAACGTGTGGCATGATGATATGGAGCATGTAAGGCAGATTTTTGTGGACTACTTTGATCAGCTATTTACTACCTCACGACCTAAGGTGGCAGGAGAGCTGATAGATGCCTTACATGCAAAGGTCACCGAGAGAATAAACTCTACTCTCATCCAAGACTTCCATGTAGGGGAAGTGGAGAAGGCGCTCAAACAAATGCATACCTTAACGGCCCCAGGCCCAAACGGTATGCCACCCTTGTTTTATCATCAATTTTGGCCCACTGTTAAGTCAATTGTTATTAATACAGCACTTGACTTCTTAAATCATGGTATCGCTCCCCCAAAATTTCATGACACTCACATAGTACTTATTCCAAAAACAAAGAATCCTGAGAGAGTAACTGACTATAGACCAATATCCTTGTGTAATGTGGCTTACAAAATAGCTTCCAAAGTTGTGGGGAACAGGATGAAATTGGTTTTGCAGGAAATCATAGGTGAGAATCAAAGTGCCTTTGTGGTGGAACGCCTCATCACAGACAACATGCTGGTGGCACATGAGATGATGAACCACATTAGCAAGAAAAGGAAGGGCAAATGTGGGGAGATGGCGGTAAAGTTAGATATGAGCAAGGCATACAACTGCGTCAAATGGGGTTGCCTACAACTTATTATGCAAAAGCTTGGTTTTCATGATCGATGGATTAGTATTGTGATGCATTGTGTGTCCTCGGTGAAGTATGTCGTCCGAATCAATGGGCAACCCTGTGGCCATATCCTTCCAACCCGCAGACTGAGGCAAGGCAACCCATTGTCGCCTTACCTCTTCCTCATTTGTGCCGAAGGCTTATCTGCCCAACTGCATCAAGCCACCCAAAGAAAAGCCATAAAAAGTGTGGCTGCCTCTGCCTGGGGCCCTAGGTTGTCCCACCTATTTTTCGTAGACGACAGCCTGGTATTTGGAAGAGCAACAGTAAGCGAAGCCAAAGAAATCCAACGGATCCTCAAAGTTTATGAACTCCAACGGATCCTTTTGCTAACAATTAAACAGCAACAAAACATCCTTGTACTTTAGTCCCAATATAGACAATGCAAAAAAAGAGAGGGTAAAAATCATGTTTGGTGCCCAAGTTATCAAGCCCCATGAAGCCTACCTTGGGCTACCATCTCTCGTGGAAAGGTAAAAAAATAATACCTTTGCTCAACTAAAACAGAGAATGGCCAGCAAAGTCTCAGGATGGAAGGAAAAGCTATTAACACACGCTGGGAAAGAAATCCTGATAAAGGCGGTGGCCCAAGCCGTTGGCCCAAGCCGTGCCCTCATACACGATGAGTTGTTTTTTGCTTCCTAAGAAGCTGTGTGAGTAGCTGACAGGAATGATTAGACAATTCTGGTGGGGTTAGGTTAAAAGTGAGAAGAAATTAGCATGGTTGAGTTGGGACAAAATGTGCTTGTCGAAGGACTGAGGTGGTATGGTTTTTCGAGACCTAAGAAGTTTTAACCTGGCTCTCTTAGCCAAACAGGGGTGGCGGCTGCAAACCAATTCCACATCCCTATTTACCAGAGTATATAAAGCCAAATACTTCCCACACTGTAGCTTCGATGAGGCGAATATTCACAGGAACCTGTCATATGCATGGAGAAGTTTAATGGTAGCTCAAGGAGTAATTAGGAGGGGCATGAGGTGGCAGGTAGGAACGAGGAACCAAGTTAGGGTGTGGAATGACAAATGGATACCAAGGCCAAGTACCTATAAGGTAATTACACCAGAAAAGCCTTCTTCAAAGGATGCTCTAGTTTGTGAGCTCATAAACAGAGAAACAAAAGAATGGGATAAAGACAAGATTGACCAATGGTTCCAACCCGAGGATAGAGATGAAATATTGGGCATTCCTCTTAGCACAACAAGCAACAGGGATAGGTTAATCTGGACTGAGAACCGAAGCGGAAAGTTCTCCGTCAAAAGTGCGTACATACTGGCGTTGGAGGAGCAAAAGCAATCAGCCATGGCTGACTACTCAAACAAGGTGGCGAGAAGAAGGCTTTGGAAGACAATTTGGACTTTAAACATCCCTCAGAAAATCAAGCTTTTTGCTTGGAAAGCAAGCCGAGACATCCTTGCTTCGAAACAAAATCTGGCAAAAAGGAAAATTACAGAAGACGTTGCGAATTATGTGGGAAAGAAGAGGAGTCCACCTGTTATTTATTGTGGTTCTGTGATCATGCCAAGGAAGTATGGCGAAACAGCAAATTTGTCCTACCTTTCGAAATCTCGGTGAGCTGGAAGTTCATGGACGTGCTTGAAAATTTACAGAGGTGTGCGCACCTTCGGCCTGGACTATTGGAACAAGTCACTACGGTTTGCTGGAGCATTTGGAAAAATAGAAATGACCTGTGGATGGGCAGCAAAGGCAAGGCAGGTCGGACAATCCTAAGAAATGCTATGAACTTGGTGGCGGAATACCAGAGTGCCAATGGAGCCAAAACAGAGTATCTAAGGGATACCCCTGTCACGGTCTCATGGCAACCTCCAAGTCATGGGCACTATAAAGTCAACACTGACGATGCGGTCTTGTTAAAAAGAAAGCAAGCTGGAGCTGGAGTTGTTATAAGGGACAAAGAGGGAGAAATGATTGCAGCCCTTAGCAAAAAGTGGAAGTACCCATTAGGAGCAATAGAAGTAGAAGCAAAAGCATGGGAAGTGGGTGCCCTCTTTGCTAGGGAGGTGGGGATCAAAGAGGCTAAGTTTGAAGGGGACTCGTTGGTGGTCTGTAATGCTTTACAAGGTCTGGTCTCTCCACCCTCTTCAGTGGTCAACGTTCTTACAGGCTTTTTGGACCACGCTTCACACCTCAAGTAGTGGAAAGTTTCTCACATCAAACGGCAGGGAAATGTCCCTGCCCATCTACTGGCCCAACATACCCAGCATGTTGTGGACTATGTTGCATGGCTAGAGGAGTATCCTAGCTTGATAGATCATGCATGTAATGAAGACAAATTGTAATATGCTTCTTTTTCAATAAAGATCGAGTATTTCCCATTTAAAAAAAAAAAATTTGGGGCGCATGGCTAAGTTTGATTAGCTTTATTCCGAGGGTCCTCGAAATAAACCCATAACAACCCTTAATCTATTAAAATTAAGGGGACTAGTTTTTACACTCCAGTGCTAATTTTCAACGCATTCTATCTATCACAACCTTTGATAGAGGATATCTCAAAATTTCCAACCCTTGAAATAATGTCTAAAATTAAAATACAAAAAGGAAATCTCTTTTTTTTATTTTTTCACACTCCACACTCAGAAACCGCTCACACAATCAGAAAATTCTCTCAAAATCAGAGCTCATCTTAGAAAATTCTCTCAAAATCGATCTGAGCTCATCTCAAAAAACTCAAAGATTAGAGCTCATCTCATCTCCGACAGGCTGATTTGCGATGGTCAACTATCTCATCTCTCTCTGTTTGTTTCCCGAGAAATTATGGAAATTACACTTATATCCTATTCTACTCGGTACGATCTTCTACGGCTTTTCATTTCATTGCATTTCTATAGATTTATTCGGATTCTGTATTTGGAGAAATTGTTTGAAATGAATAGGCTTTGTTTGAGTTTTTATTTATTTTAACAATTATATTTATTTCAATTGCTTTGAAATTCTAGCTCAATTCGTTAGATATGTGGTGGAATTTGAATTCGATTAAATTTCTTTGGACTCGTTTAGAATCTGTTTGGTTGTTGATAAATCGTAGGAAAATAAATGAGTTTGTATTGTATCGGTTTTGTTGAGATTTTTTTTTTTATTTTTTATTTATTTTTATTTTTATAATTTTATTGTTGGTGTTTTCAATTGGTAAATTTTCTAGCTCGAATCCCTAACCGTTAACTTGTGCTGAAATTTGAGTTCTATTAAATTTCTTTGATTCATATGAGAATCTGTTTGGTTGTCTAAAAATTGTAGGAAAAGAATGATGGCAAATTAATAGTTGTTCTGGTAAGTGTTTCATTGCTTTTATGTGTACTTTTTGGTTTATTGTATTAATGTGTTTCAATGAGTTCAGTAAGATTGTGTTGTAGATTCTACTCGTGTTGAGTTCTCCTACATTGTGATCTTTCATGGGGGGAGGTATTTGGCTATGTCTTGACTGTGCTTACATCTGGATGTTTGCTTATATAACTGCCTTTGTTTACTGATGTATCAATGAAATTGTTTAAAATTAGCACTAAGGTGATGGGCATTATGTTTTGAAATGAATGAAAAAAGTGCCTCACAATGTCAAATGGAATAGGAAATTGGGAATCAAACCCAGTTGTCTTACATTGTACTGTTTATGTGTAGCCACGCCTATTTGTGTGTGCACATTTGGAAAAAGAATGGTAGCAAATTCGTTTTAATTGATTACTCTAACTTGTAAATGAGATCTAGTGACTTTGAATATACCTTTTCATTAGCCACTACTGATGTTTAATATTTTTTGTAGCATTAGTAGTTTCAATATATCTGGAAATAAGACTTGATGCTGTTAATGAATGAGTGTTTTTGAATTCATGATTATTTCTGCTTCATACCATTTTCTCTTTTAATAGGCAAATATCATTAATCTTTTCGGATGATAAAAAGCCCTCATTATGAACTAAATTTTAATTGTCTTGATAAAGGCAAGTAATGTGATTTTCTGTAGCACGTTTGTGTTGAATGCATACCTTTTGTTTCTTCCTTCAGATTTGGCTCTAACAAGTTTTTTAGATCATTTATGCTTTTTGGTTTTTGGTTGTTGCAGACATCATCTTTCTTTCTTCACATTTTTAAGGTTCAGTTTACAGAGAAAAGAATACAGATTGGAGGGAAGCAACCTTCTAGTTTATTTCTTGCTTCTATATCTATTCTTCTCAGTGAGCAGTTGCCTTTTGCAGAGGACTTGGCAATGTAAGTACTCTTTGACTTTAACTTAGTAAAATTGAACTTTTACTTCAGTTATAGCTTTTAATCTTCAGTGTATGCATCTAGTGATGTCAGTAGTAAATTCATGAGCTTGATTGCATACATGCATTCACAGCTGTATTTTTTTTATTTGCTCCATCTTCACTAGTATTTCAGTTTTAAATTGATCTTTGTCATCTAATTTCTTACATTTCAAATAATTCCATATTTTTATTTGATGTGCTTCTTTATCCATTGTGTAAACAGAGTCAATATTTCTAGGAGAATTGAACTGGGCAACCGTGCCATAGGATTCAGCTCATTTTACAGGTATTCAATTCCTTTTTAAATATATAAGCTTCCAATTTTCTGTTATGTCTACAGATAATGCCATTTGTTAGGTATTAACTTCGATGTAAAATTTTAAATTGTGGTTAGATATCAAAATCTAGGGTTGGGTGGTGGTTATGGAGTTTAAGTCATTTTTGGTAGAAATAAGAACTATATAAGTATAAAACTTGATGTTCTGAACTGCGGGCAAATATGAATTGGAAGATCATTAGTTTGTACCTAAGAATATAAAGCATATATGTACGAGCTCATGATGTGGGATTTTATCTTTTAACTTAGTTTTATTTACTTAGTTCAATTGTTTTTTATTGGTAAGTTGGCTCTTATATTAGTTCTTATTTAATTAGCTTAATTAGTATTTTGTTTAATTTCTTAGAGTTGAAGTCATATTTTGTAATTCGATAATTGGGTTATTGCCCCAATCTACTAATTGGACTAGTAAACAAACAACTTGATAAGGTAATACCTAATAAAAAGCTAACTTGGACTCTAACACTAGGAAAGTGTTGAACTTCGTATTTTAAGTTATTATGCAATGCTTTTGTTTAATGTATACGTTTATGCTTTTTCATGAGCCATTGTTGCAATTCAAAGTCTCACTTAACTTCCAACTGTATACTTTTATATCCCTTGTATGTTTTACAGTGTGCGCCGTGTGCTTCTTATCAGCTTGCTGTTTCTATTATCCAAAATTGTGCAGAAAAGCTTGAGCCATTTATTTGTGAGTTTTTTAACAAATTGTATTCTGGATAGAGATGCTGTAGAGAATGAGCTCAAAGAATTTTACCATGAAATTATTTTTCAAATTTTCCAGTGTGCTCCTCAGATGCAATGTTTATACAATGTGCTTGTCTCCAATTCAATGAAAGGAAGCATACACATCAGAAGAGGCTGTTGAAGAGCTGTTGCAAGTTCTTTCCATAAAGTCATCGACGAAGTTGGAAGGTTGAGTTTTTTGACATTGTCATTGAGAAGTTATTTTGTACTATTTTTGGCCAAATAAGGTTAAATTAGTTGTCGTAATCCTTCTTTTTTTCCCCTTTAATTCAAAATGTACATTCTAGAAACTCAACTCAATAATTCTTTTGTCCCAATTATTTTGGGTTGCCTACATAAATTCTGTTCGGCCTTTTTTTGACATATATTCTGTAGTTATCAGGTCATCTCTGCCTTCCCTGTGTCCTCAAAGATAGAAAGATTCCATGTTGTGTGCAAGCATGCTGCTAATCTTTCATAAGTTCTAGGGGTGTTAATGGGTCAATCAACAGTTAATTGAAGGAACTGTTCCCTATTTTTGGGTGAGGGATTCGGCTGGGGGTGATGATGATGAGCAAGTGGTGAAGAGTAGCAACAAAGGCAATGATCAAGGAAAGATTTGGACAGTTTTGGCTGTTAAGATAACAGAGTGGGGCTGGGACAAAGATGATAGAGGGAGAGCATTGGTGATTTGGGGAGAAGATTTTGAGGTGTAGGGGCTTTTGGGTCTTTGAACAGCCCTAGTCATAACTTTGCAATGGGTTAGAAATGATAAATAATTTAATGTAAATATCTTTTATATCTATTCAAACCTTTAGGATAAACTTAGCAATTGAGTTAGTCTTTCATTGGTTTCTGTAAATGCATCAGTTTCTCTGAACAGAAATGAAACATAGAGTAATTCTAAATAGGTGTTGCATATTTATGTGTATGTAGAGATACTTGGAGGTGCTGGGGAAGCTGTTGCTGATCTGAAGCAGCTGTTCTCCCGTGCTGAAAAGTTTGGTTATGCTGAATGGATTGAATTTGATGCATCTATTGTCCGTGGGCTTGCATACTACACTGGTATTGTGTTCGAGGTGAGATTTTGTGTGTGTTTTTCCTTATTTATGTTTTGATAAGAATGTCACTGTAGAGTAAACTGGAGTTAAAATCAAAATACTTCAATCCACTTATAATGTTTTGAATATTAACCATTTCTTTACTTATAAAAAAAAAAAAAAAAAAATGTTCTGCATTTCCTGGGAACAGCGTTCTTATCTGTGGCTTGCATTGCTTGATAATCTCAGACAAAATAAAGAAAGTATTGCCTTCAAATTTAATGAGTAATGGCCTGGAAATTGCAATGAGTTTTTGTAAACAAGACTGCTTTAGAGGCTATTGTCCAGGCTGTGAGGGCTAAAAGTTGCAGGCGTCATCACATTGACCATAAGTATAGCTCTGAGTTTTTTGGGTGCTGAAACATGTAAAGAAATATAATAAAAATATGAGTTTGAGTGAATGTGTTAATTTTTAATTTTTAGCTTTATTATTTTACACCCAAACAATGCACTAGAATATTTCAAAGTTCTTTCAGGTGTATATTTAATGAATGGGAGTTGAGGAGATTTTATTCTTTCTATGAGCATGTCTCTGCCAGGATTCCTAGTGGGGAGGGTGAGGATATCTTGATTTAGCAGTTGAATTGCAGTGGTGATTTTGATGTGCGATCCTTTTATATTGCTTTATTGAAAGCCCCTTCCGTTTCTTTCCCTTGGCAGAGCATTTGGTGTGTAAAGGTACCTAAAAGGGTATCTTTCTTTTTATGGACTGCTGCTAGGGGTGGGATGCTCACAATAGATAACCTTGTTAAGAAGAACTTGCCACTTGTTAACTGGTGTTGTCTATGTAGGTGTGATGAGGAAACTGTGGATCACCTTATGCTTCATTGTAAGTTTGCATCTGCTTTGTGGAGTGAGGTCCTTATTATGTTTGGGGTTCAGTGGGTGATGCCGGATACTATTGTTTCTCTTCTTTTTGCTTGGAAGAATTAGTTGGGAACTTACTCTTCAAAGGTTTGGAATATGGTACCAGCATGCCTTATGTGGTTAGTATGGAAGGAATGCAATGCCCGAACTTTTGAGGATGTTTAGAGACCTATAGATATGTTGAAGAACTTGCTTGCTAGGACTTTGTTTTAGTGGTCTCGTATTTGGGGTCTTATGCATTGTAGTTCCTTGTCTGATTTCCTTATCTCTATTAGACTTTCCTTATGATTTGATTGTATTTGTTTCAAGGGCAATGAGTTTACAATCGTAAACACATTGTTCTTTTTGATCAATAAAACTCTTATTATCTATCAAAAAAAATATTTACTTGTGCTGGTAACATTGCAGCATAATTATGACTTGTGAGTGTATTAATCATTTAATTGTAGCTAGCTTTTGCATGAAGCCAGTGGTGTGTAGCATGAGTCCTGGTGAAATATTATAATTCCAGATGTGGCAAACTGATGAAACTCTCTAAGATAGAGATGGATGTGTGTTACAGGTTCTGCATGCAAGGAAAACAAACACTGCACTGAAAAACCATTTAATTTATAGATACAAACTGCTATATTTTTAAGGATGAAATACTTTTACCCATATGGAATGATCCCAAATTCTTTGTAGTACTTGATCATAGAGATTAGTCTTCATTTCTGGATTGTTTTGGTGCAACTATTCTTTAACTGATGTGTATGCTTCCTTTCATTGAATTGGAGACAAGCACATTGTATAAACATTGTATGAATTATGTGTGTGTGCTCGCGCTTGCTGGGTCTCTTCTCTTTTGTTCAATTGGTGAATTTATCAATGCTTCTATACTTATTAACCATGTGCTTCTACTTGTAGACTGATCAAGTTGATGTCCGAATAAAAGCTGTTAATTTAGTTGGGAAACTTTTTGCACTGCCCAAACAGCAAGTTGCACAACATTACCGTGATCTTTTCTTAGAGTTCTTGAAAAGATCCTCTGATAAATCTGTGGAAATTAGAGTGAGCGCTCTACGATGTGTTAAAGCTTTCTACATGGCCAGTCCTTCTGGAACAGAATCTCATGAAATTATCAGCAAGTTATGAGCAATCAAACTTGTACTGTTATGATGGAAAATCTCTTGATTCTGTTGTCTTTTGAATCTACTTAACACAACTCATTTGTTTAATGCTTACTGATTAAGCAGCTGCCCTTGAAAATTGATTGTTAGATTTTGAATATATATTTTGCTACAAGGCATATCATCTCAACAACTGTGAATTTTTTTTTTTTGTATATATATATTGTGCATGATTGTGGTTTTTTTAAAATAAATAAATAAAAACTTATTTTGAGGGTCAAGAGACCCCTTAAATAACCTTATTTATCAAGAGTTGTAAATATAAATCTTTTAAACCTTGGTAAAAGTTTATTTAAGGGTCTCTTGACCCTCAAAATAAGATTAGAGCACTTGTTTTGACGGTCATGAAGGCCTTCAAAATTTCATTAAAATAATTTTTCTCAAGGTTTCTTTATACCTTTTTCAAGGGTTTTGACCCTTGAAAAAGGTCAGATTTGTTGTAGTATATCTTGAATAACAATCTTGTTCTCCCCTCCAACTCTATGTGACCTGCAATGGCAATGCTTAGTCACATCTGAGCAAGTATAGTTTTGATGTTTTTATATAAAAAATCATACAAGGCCCTGGGTTCCATCACATTATTTTATTTTGGATTAGAACAACTTTCCTAACAGCCTTAATTGGTACAGTGAAAAAGAACACAGAATAAGTTTCATGGAAAGGTAGTCTTGTATAAACTTAATTCTTAAGAAATTAAGAATCTTTAAGTTTGAAGGCTTCCATATTTGATCCATGCATCATAGGTTAAAACTTACGTGAAAAGCCTAGTTTCAACTTTCAATTATCAGTGGAAATGTGTTTCTGAAGTACTGTGCCCGAGCTCCTAATAATTTGTTTACCATGCATAGGCTTTGATTTTTTTTTTTTTGGTTTTCAAATTTTTCTTGATAGTGATTTTTCCTAAAGTAATGTGTGGTTTAGAACAGGTGATATTGCATCTTAAATAGATTTTTGTCAAATTTCAATCTTTTATTCCTATTCTATCTCTAGAATTTGTTGATGGATCACTATATTATTAATTTTTCATGATTTGGAACTATGATAAATTTTGGAGATGGTGAAATTATGTAAATCATTTTGATTGTCAATCTACCTCGTGAGTCCTGAGCGTAATCATAAGCCTGCTTGACTGTGAGACCGACTGATCGAATAAAGACAAAAGTCGGCCATAGTGATTCGGGCGTCTCTTGTGGAAGGACTCTCGATCAACAAATCAAAGGTACATCGGAGATAACAGGCTAATAACTCCCAAGAGCTCTTATCAACGAAGTCGTTTGGCATCAATTTGTGCATTGAAGAGTGACAACTGGTTAAGGGATTGGGACTCACCAATTTGGTTGTGACCATTCCATTTTGTTGGTCAGTTCAGTCTGTTATGGAAAATATGAGAAATAGTGATGTGCATGAAAAATATACAATAAAGTACTCACATATCTACATATTTAACCTTATTTTTATGTTATTTTGTGACTGTTTATATAATATCTTTGTGTTGTAGGTAACAAGGACTTTACATGCAAAGTGAGGTTAGGCCAATTGAATCAAGCCAACTTACATTCAGCCAGGCATGAATTCAAGAAAAGACCAACCCAATTAAATTTAAGTCCAATTAGAGCAAGGAATCAAAGGAAATTTGCACCAAATCCAAGTCTAATTGATTAGGATTCCAGACAGCTGGTTAAGGGATTGGGACTCACCAATTTGGTTGTGACCATTCCATTTTGTTGGTCAGTTCAGTCTGTTATGGAAAATATGAGAAATAGTGATGTGCATGAAAAATATACAATAAAGTACTCACATATCTACATATTTAACCTTATTTTTATGTTATTTTGTGACTGTTTATATAATATCTTTGTGTTGTAGGTAACAAGGACTTTACATGCAAAGTGAGGTTAGGCCAATTGAATCAAGCCAACTTACATTCAGCCAGGCATGAATTCAAGAAAAGACCAACCCAATTAAATTTAAGTCCAATTGGAGCAAGGAATCAAAGGAAATTTGCTCCAAATCCAAGTCTAATTCGGATTAGGATTCCAGACTGCACATCAGTTAGTATTTTTGGTATAACTTTCGGCTTAGATGTCCAATCGAAATGATTCAAATTGGGCTGGAATGATAAATTAAAGGGCTACAACTTTGTAGTTTACCAAAAGTCCAAATTCTGACGTCAAATGGGCCAAAATAGTCGGTTAAGTGAAGCCTAAAAATCTGGGATTTTCTCCAAACGAGAATTCAACTTGTAATAGGATTCTTTGACCTATTTAAGGGCTTTTTAGGGCAAAATTCAGGGAGGCGGTGGCTAGTGCTAGGGCCGAGGGCTGAATGTATAGAGAGTGCGGCTACTTCTTTGGTTTTCTTCCATGACAGTTAGTTTTATTTTATTTGTCTAGTTTAATGTTTAGTATTTTATTTTTGTGTTTTCTTTCAATTACTATGATTAGCTAAATTTATAATTAGAGTTAAGGATGAAACCTTGTTAAGAATTATCAGTAATATTTATGTGATTTGATTTTTCCCACAATAGTTGTTCTTTAAGGATTTAAATTGTTCTTGCTTCATATTAATTGACTAAGATGGAATTCTAGATATGAGTTCAATCATGTTTTTCTCATGATTTAGGATTTATCTTAATTAATTGAATGCTTAGTTTATTAATTATTGATTATAAAATTGGATATCACTTGTGATTTGTCTGTCAATGGATACAATTTATGATTTGATTTTTAGAATTGGATATATCTTGTGATTTGTTTGGCTACGGATACAATTGATGATTTGATTTTATACTTAAGAAGCGAAGAAGAACATGTTTTTGATTTTTAAAATAAGGATTTTAATGATAATATTTTCCATGATAGCAAGATTGATTTCTAGATTATCATGCAGTGGTTGGGAAAAATTAATGATCATAAATATATGCTGATATGATTTATAAGGCGGATTCCAAAACCTTAATTCCTTTCTCTTGATTGTTTACATCTTTTTATTACTTTATATCTTTTGCTTAGTTTAACTATTTGCTTAATTTTATTATTTGTTTAGTATATTTAATTGCAAAAAAAAAAAACCAGTTTTTATTAAACTAGATTAGGATTAGTTTGGTTAAGGTTTAATCAATTTTCTTACGTTTATTCAAGTCCCTGTGGGTTCGACCTCGTTCTTGTCCAACTATACTTCGGTACGGTTCGTACACTTGCGAATACGTTAAAATTTCACAACAAATAGACTCTACCACCTACATAGACTTTAGATTCTAGAGTCCCAAGGCCGTGCCAACTGCTATTGTTGACAATCGTTTATATTTTAATGGGGTCGAAGTTGAAATCATAGTTGTCAGTATCATACGATACGTGATATGTATTGTGCGATATGTATCGTATCGTGTACAAAAAGTTTCATATCATAAGGGCGTATCGTAAGTGTTCATAAATCGTCATATATATAGATGTGTATCGTATGAATTGTATCGTATCGGTGAATCGTATGATACGTACGATACATAGACATAGGGATTTAAAATGGGTTTTTTGGTTAAAATTTGTAGTTTTATTTGATTTGAACAAGTTGTTATACTTTTTTAACACAAAATTATTAGAAAACTTAATTGAGTCTAATAAAATGGCAAGTCTATGAGTTTTTTTTTTTTTTTCCTACAAAATTTAGACTATACTCATGACACTCACTTTCATATGTACAAATTTATCTTCTATGCTATTAATAATGTATTATACGAAAATATAATTATTTTTTTATTTTGTTATTATTATTATGATTCTAAAAATCTAGAATTCCAAGAAAAAATATAAAGAAAAAATTATTAGAATAAAACAAAAAAAATAGTAAATGTTGATAATAATAAAGAAATTATCTATAAAAAAATAATTTTACAAGATGTTGAACATGATGATAACATTGACTTATATGGAGTTGATTAGCCAAGATGATGAAAATATATTATTATTTTGATTCATGTATCACGTATTATCACTTCCGAGTTTAATCAATTTAAATGTGCATGTTATAAACATAAGTTAATTTGATTTATTTAGTTAGCTTTGTTAAATTTTATTACATAAGTAATGATTAAATTGGTCATTAGTTGAAAATATTTTGAATTTATAATGAATATGCATTTTATATATGTATATCTATTATTATTTTTATTATTTTATTAGATGTTTATGTATCTTACGATATGCGATTCGATATGATACATGATATAGAAAAATTAAAAATCGATTCACGATACAATTCACGATTTGACAACTATGGTTGAAATATAAATTTCCTAGCTAAATATATTTGAATTGATTCTTTAAGGATGAGATCAATGGGAAATTCAAACTCACATTATCAAAGTGATTCATGAGAACTTCCCAAGTTGGATCCGCCAATCTAATTTTCAAGTAAGTCTCTCTTTGCTTAACACTGTCCATTTTTTTTTTTTTTTTTTTTAATGTTTAGAAATTTTGGTTTGTTATTAGTTATTGAAATTAGAGAATGTTGTGGTGATAACTTAAGGCTTAAAGAACAATACTTTGTGCAAACTTTTTTTATTATATTTTTTATATTAGTTACATAGCCATCAACCATTTGTCATTCAATTAATTTTAGACTTATATTACCATATGAGACATATTAGAGCGATAGATGTTTATACCAACTAGCATGTAACTCCATGCAAACGCATTGATGTATTTAAAATTAAACAAAATTTTTATTATAAAAATATAAATAGTTAGTCAAATTAATTTTTTTTTTTAAAAAAGCATGTAACACATGCATTCACATAGATACATTTAAAATTAAAAACAATTTTTATCATAAAATATAGATAATAAGTCAATTTTTTTTTTTAAAGTAAACGTAATTAGTCACATATTAAAATTTTTACCTAAATTTAATACTACTTATGATTTTTTTTCTTCTATTTTTTAATAATATAGAACATGTGATGATTTTTGTTATGTAGTGATTTTTATTTTTATTTTTTTTTGAGAAACATGTGGTGATTTTATCGAGTATATGTGATTTTTTTTAATTTTATAGTTCATTAATATTAGATTCTTAGTATTTTGCACTCATTAACTCACTTAACACAAAAATTAAAAAAATTAAGTAGACACATGGCAGAAGCTTAAGTGGATAATTATGGTGTAGTTCCAACATAAATTTAGACACATGATGCAAAATTGGATTATAATTTCAAATTCTAATTCAATTTTCTCAAAGATATACCTATTAATATATATATATATATATAGATATAGATGACTTATAAATTTGAATTTCTTTTAGTTATATGATTATGTCTTTTATGGTTTATTATATTAGACTCCTTGTTTTCTACACTAAATTAACTAATTTGGCATAAAAATTTAAAAATTTAGATTAGATAGGACACGTGGCACAAAATTAAACTTTAATTGAAATTCAATTTTCACACTAAATTAACTCACTTGGCACAAAAATCTAAAGTTTAGATTAGATGAGAAACATTGTGCAAAATTAGACTTTAATTGAATTCTAATTAAAAATTTAATTGGACTTTCTTTCTACTTTACCTATTATTATATATATAAATAAATTCACTTGCCACAAAGATTAAAAATTTTAAGTAGACACATGGCATAAGTTTAAGTGGATAATTATGGTATAGTTTCCACAACAATTTAGACATATGACGCAAAATTAGATTATAATTTCAAATTCTAATTCAATTTTCTCTAAGATTTACCTATTAATATATATATATACATAGATGACTTATAAATTTGAATTTTTTTTAGTTATATGATTATGTCTTTTATAGTTTATTGTATTGGACTCCTCGTTTTCAATACTAAATTAACTAATTTGGCACAAAAATTTAAAAATTTAGATTAGATAGGACATGTGACACAAAATTAAACTCTAATTGAAATTCAATTTTTACACTAAATTAACTCGCTTAGCACAAAAATCTAAAGTTTAGATTAGATGAGACACATGGCGCAAAATTAGACTTTAATTGAATTCCAATTAGAAATTTAATTGGACTTTCTCTCTGTTTTACATATTATTATTATTATTATTATTATTATTATTATTATTATTATTATTATTATATAGATTAACTCACTTGACACAAGAATAAAAAATTTAGGTAGACACATGGCACAAGCTTAAGTGGATAATTATGGTGTAGTTCCCACATAAATTTAGACACATGGTGGAAAATTGGATTATAATTTCAAATTCTAATTCAATTTTCTCTAAGATTTAGTATATATCTAAAGTTTAGATTAGATGAGACACATGGAACAAATTAGACTTTAATTGAATTCCAATTAGAAATTTAATTGGACTTTCTCTTTGTTTTACCTATTATTATATATATAGATTAACTCACTTGACACAAAGATTAAAAAACTTAAGTAGACACATGGCACAAGCTTAAGTGGATAATTATGGTGTAATTCCCATATAAATTTAGACACATGGTGAAAAATTGGATTATAATTTCAAATTCTAATTCAATTTTCTCTAAGATTTACCTATTAATGTATATATAGATATATAGATGACTTATAAATTAAATTTTTTTTTTTAGTTATATGATTATGTCTTTTATGGTTATTATATTGGACTCCTTGTTTTCTATACTAAATTAACTAATTTGGCACAAAATTTTAAAAATTTAGATTAGATAGGACATGTGGCGCAAAATTAAACTAATTGAAATTCAATTTTTACATTAAATTAACTCACTTGGCACGAAAATCTAAAGTTTAGATTAGATGAGACACATTGTGCAAAATTAGACTTCAATTGAATTTCAATTTAAAATTTAATTGAACTTTCTCTCTGTTTTACCTATTATTATATATATAGATTTAAAGTAAGGACATCAAGCCCTATAAGTTAGGGTGTTAGATGGATTTTTTTTTTTTTTTTTTTTTTGGCTGCATAGGTTAAGAGTGTGCGTGGGTGCCTTTTTTCTTAGCTCCCAGGCCCAAGGATCCTGGGCCAAATACTTGTGTTTTGGTGGACTGGGCTTGGTTCACCGCAGTTAAATGGGTTGTTTACGAACCAAGTGTTGCACAAGGCAAGAGTCCTACAACAAGTATGCACTGGCAAGCAAGAATATATATATATATATATATATATATATATATATATAACAGCAAGAATAAAAACAAAAGGAAAAGAAAACAATGTAACAAGGAAAAAAGAAGTACACGAATAACTGTTAGAGATCCCCAAGTCAATATGAAATTATTTGATTATTTTCTTAATTATGGATTATAATGCACTCACTAAGACGTGTTACAAGGTCCAAATAGGCTCAAAAATTACAGACTTAGATGGCTATTCAAGCCTTCAAGACTTGCAAAGTTTGAATCTCTTTGAATCCGAGTATGTTCTTGATAGGCCAAAAACGGATTGACCCCTTGTGATTGAAATTAATTAATTAATTAGCAAAGTTATTAATTGATCAATTTATCATGCAAAGCGCGTGGTAGCACAAATAAATCACCAAACAACTAAATATGCAGCGGAAAATAAATGACACGGTGATTTGTTGACTGATGGGGAAAACCTACACGGCAAAAACCCCACTGGGTGATTTTCAGGTCATCACTCCCGAAACTCCACTATTATCACAACAAGCGGTTACAAGTAAAGGAATCTCAAGTACCTTACCAACATACAGTTGAATCCTTACGCCAATACCTAATTGGACTTGTTCTATAGTGACAGTTCCCCTTTCAATACACGGCTCCCAAGTACATGACTAACCAATTGCACGGATCCCAGTACGCGACTTCAATCACCAACTAAGAAGGTTGTTGGCTGCAAAATTCTTTAATTCATCCACACAATGAAGATCAAGAAGATGTTTGGTCACAAAACCCTATGGTGCACATATACAGCAACTTCTTTAAGAAAAAGAGACGAATTAGGGCAAGAACTTCGTCTTTGGTTACAATTTACTTGAACAGAGTTTGCTTAATGCTTGTGCAACTTGTGAATTATTTGACGGCCCTTAAAACAATCATTTTATATGTCTAGGGTTAGGAGAAAAGAAAGCCCAAAGACACATTCATTGATCCCAAGAAAATCATATCAGAATTCTGAAATTCTTAAATCTCGATAGATAGGAGGTGTCGAGCAGCTGTCGAGTAGGTGTTGAGCACACGGGCTGCAACAGCTTTCTTAAGCTTGATAGATGTAGCTGTCGAGCCAGCTATCGAGCTTTAATGAATTTGCACTTCTCAGCTTGTTTCTTGGACAGACTTGATGACTTCAACACTTGATCTTGAAACCTTATTTCTTAAAGTATTAAAAACATCCTAGATCTACCAAATTACAAGTAAAGTGCGTTTTGTCAAAGGATAAGCCAATTACATAAAATCATGACATATGTTCTTAATATGTGAAACATATATATCCTAACAGTTCTATAGTGGCTGTATTGGGATACCGAGAGTATTTCTCTCTTTTTACTACTTTCTCTAAGTTTCGACAGAGTTTTCTCAATGATTTTGTTATGGTTCCCTGCTGCTTGATCGCCCCCTTCAACGCTGGCTGCCTTCCCCTTTTATAATGTCCTGGTAAGGTTTCGGAGTACCACTAACTTCTCTCTTTCGCTCCCCTAGGCACCAGAGCTCGTGCTATGCCAGTCACTCAGAGGGCTGGTCTTTTCCTTATTCCTCATAATTTTCTCTTTTTTGGTGTCGTTTCTCTGAAAGTCCTTTGCTGACTTTCCATTCTGAGGCACCCTTAGGTAGCTGACCTCAGCTTTTGGCTTTTTACCTTTTTAGTTTTTTGGCTGTCCCTTTTCTTGTCATTTTTCCCGAGTAATCAGAATCCTTTTCTGCTGGGTTGAAGGTTTTCTCAGGCATTTCCCCTTATAGTTCTTCATTTTGGGTTTCTTGAGTTACTAGCTTTTTTGTTCATGAATTGTCACTCTCCAAGCTTTCTGGTTCTTTGCTCCACCACTGGATGCTTGAGAAGGACACATATGTTCTTCGTTTCTTGTATTTCGTGGTACCCCTTCCGAGTTGTCTCCATCCTACCTTAGCTGTGCTGTGTGTCCCAGGGATCCCGAGCCTTTGGTAACTCCTGGGGATCCCGACCTAGCTCTTTCTGCTGGACTCTTCTTGACTCCTTGATCCTGAGAGGCTAAGCCTTTTCCTTCCGTGGATTTTTGGGCTTCAAAACTTTTGGGCTTACCGTTCTTTTTCTTTGTGGTGAATTCATTCCTTTTATGATTACTTGTCATGAGGTTGGCCCAATTGTGTTAATTCCTTGGGCCTAAGTGTCATGATTTTTTTGACCTCAACAGAGTGTTACATGTTAAAACTATAATTAGATTATTTTTTCCCCAGAAACCATAGAATTACTATACTTAGGTATTAATTTTATTTTTTTTGTTTCGTTTATATGGGTATAGGCGAATGGACATGCTAATTGAGAGTGAGAGATAAAACATTTGAATTAAATCAACATTGGAAAAATGATTTAGATATGAAAGTAACATTTACAAAAATATGGGATGTACTAAATATCAAGTCAAAGAGTGGTCTTATTAAATATGTAGATTTGGTGTTACTTGATAAGAATGTAAGTTTTAATGCAATTGAGAGTGGACTTATTATATATGTAGATTTAGTGTTACTTGATAAGAAATGTAAGTTTTAATGCAATTGACGTTTATGTTTGTGGATAAGGTCCTTTGCTCCTATAGGTTCGGGCTCAGCAAGTAAAGTGTCACTATGGTTATATTTAGGTGGAAAACGTCAACTCAGGTTACCCCTCTCTACCCATTTTTTCATTCATCAAAACAATGTTTGTGGATAAGGTTTTGTCTCTCGTCTTATTTTATTTTCTTAGTTTTTTTTTCTAAAATTAATATTAAATTATGAAAAATAACTTTATTCATGCAAGTATTAGAAAAAAAATATATTGATAATTTATAGATATTAGTCAAGAATGATAAATAAATAAAATCCTCAAGTTTCTAAGAGTATCTCCAGTAGAAAGTAAACACACAAAAAAACCTTTTCCTTTATTAAAAAAAATACTTGGGAGTAAAATATTATTTCTTTCTCTCTCTTCCTTTCCTCTTTTTTCTGTTTCTCTGCTCTTTCCCGCCTCTCTTCCCTTTCTCTTTTCTCTGTTTCATTGCTCTCTCTCGCTTCTCATCAGAGCCTTTCTCTCACAAAATCAACATAGCTCTCTCTCACAAAACCCTTAAACCGTGGTTTGCTCAACCACCTGTGAGGAAGAATAGAGATTGAGAACATCAACTCAACCACGAAAATCGGTACGTACCCAATTTTTTCAACCACGAATTGGTGGTTTTGAATGAATAGTTATTTTCCTCACTGCTATCTGAGTTTGGGTTTAGGGTTAGGGTTTCTAGTTAACATTAATTTTCTTGCCTTCTTGTACTCTTTGACATATGCTAGTTCCAATTCTTGCCTTCTTGGTTTCTGAGATTTTCTTGTACTCTGTTTCATTGCTCTCTCTCGCTTCTCATCAGAGCCTTTCTCTCACAAAATCAACATAGCTCTCTCTCACAAAACCCGTAAACCGTGGTTTGCTCAACCACCTGTGAGGAAGAATAGAGATTGAGAACATCAACTCAACCACGAAAATCGGTACGTACCCAATTTTTTCAACCACGAATTGGTGGTTTTGAATGAATAGTTATTTTCCTCTCTGCTATCTGAGTTTGGGTTTAGGGTTAGGGTTTCTAGTTAACATTAATTTTCTTGCCTTCTTGTACTCTTTGACATATGCTAGTTCCAATTCTTGCCTTCTTGGTTTCTGAGATTTTCTTTCCTCCCTTACCCCCTTCTTTTACTGATTCTTGACTGGCTTAATGTATGTTTAATATGTTCATTTAAGCAGGTTCTATGTTTCTCTCAATGCTAATATTATTTGGTTTGTCTATATATGTATTTATGTACGTATGTGTATGAATATTAGTGCTTGAGAAAACAAAAGGTTTAGGAATTTTCATCTTGGGTAGAGTATCAATTGAAGTTTTTGATTAAGATGATGAACAATTGAAGTGGAAAGTGAATGTTCCAAATGGACGTACCAAAACATCTGAGGAGAATCCATCAAGAAAAATATCTCAACACATTGCAATGTACTACACGTGAATTAAGATGTTAGATTGCTTCAATTTGTCTCCTTAGCAAAAGGTGTGATTCGCTTTGGAGATTTGATTTTATGCTTTTAATTATTTTTTTTAAGAGTTACTACACAAAGGCAAAATGTACTATCAACTTCTGTCTTTTAATCTATAGACATTTCATACTTTCAATTTATAAAAATTTTGCACAATTGTTATCAGCCAACTTTGTAATGGTTTCTAAAATAAAAAATAAAAAATAAAAAAACTCTTTATAACAGCTTAAACTACATTATACGTACAAATGCTTTGGGTTTGAAATTTTTTATGGTGGCATTTATTGTTGCTAAGAACATGTTCTACTTGAACTTACATGTTTCATGTCAAAAGCAATTCAAAGAGATAAACCCGTGCATCGCACGGGTTAGTGACTAGTTAACATTAATTTTCTTGTACTCTTTGACATATGCTAGCTCCAATTCTTGCCTTCTTGGTTTCTGAGATTTTCTTTCCACCCTTACCCCCTTCTTTTACTGATTCTTGACTGGCTTAATGTATGTTTAATATGTTCATTTAAGCAGGTTCTATGTTTCTCTCAATGCTAATGAATTTTGACATTTTAATGTTATTTTATTTCTTTAACTATGATTCTAACTAGATTATTTTGAATCTATCTCATAAACAAATGTTGATCTAGAGTGATTAGAGTTGCTCTTTTCCAGAAAACTCTAATGGAGAAGAAAATTTTTCGTTTTGGTAATATGGTTGTGTATGGGGAGTTGGTAGAGGAAAATCTGGATGAGGAGGAATGGGAAATGATGGAAGAGGAAATTTTGGAAGATGAAGTGGTGGAGTTGGAAATGCAAAACAGATCTCTATATGTGTGTGTTGAAGCTATCGGGGAATCTGTGTATTACTTGATGCACTCCATTAAGTTGAGCGATCTTTTGTCATGCTCGTGCATTTGCAGTGCTAATCCGACTAAAGAATTTACCAACACTACTACTAGGTGTTCCAATTGCCTTTCCAAAGGAGAATTAGAATATAGGACAGAATTGAAGCAAGTGGAGATTCTGACTGGTGACAGTATCCCATTTTTTATGGGTTGCGGGGCATTCGGCTCCAAAATCATTCTTGCCGGTGGTTGCAAACACATGGCAGGTATACATGGTCCAGTTCTTAGCCGAAGCCTTTATGTTTATGAGACAGATTCAAATATCGATTCTGAACCACGATTTAAAGACCAAGGAGACTCCAATGGGTTTTTCAGGTATTTTCAACAAGCAAAGGTAGACCCAATCCTGGTCAAGGCAAATGGAAAGCTCTATGCATTTGCTGGAGCTCCCCTAAATGAGCAGGGAGGACTATCTTTGGAGGTGTTCAACCCCGAGACCATGGCATGGTTGCCCTTAGACTTCCCTCGCTACAACGGAAACATCGACCCTTTTCTCTTTTGGAGCAATAAGCTCACCCCATTTTTCTCTCATGCATTTTTAAGCAGTAACAATAGGATTTTCATTTCAAACTTCAACACTGCTCTGTTGTTCTTTGACTTCAATACCCATGAATGGAAGAGGTCTAATTTGTTAGTTGAATGGCCAAATGAAGATGAAGAAGTTCCTAACTTGAACAGTTCTGTACCTCTTCCCTTCCTTGGCAAAGCTGAAGTTCTTGAGGTGTCTCCTTTTGAGACCGTGCTTCTAGGACTGAATATAGAAGGTACTTTAATTGCCACGTGGGTTAATTCTTTAACTTTGCACCTGCTGTCTCAGCAAGAGTTGCCGTTCCATGTGTCTCCTGAATTTCGTGGTAGCCGTCCTAATCTGGTCCATTTAGGAAATTGGAAATTCTGTCTTGTTATGGCTCATTTCATCCCATGCAATTCTGATAAGGATACTGTTGAGACTCAGGATGACAGTATGATTACTTCCAAGGGGAAGATGCTTATTTTTGTGGCCACCTTTCGGCTTTCACGGAAAGAACAAAAGAAGTTTATTGTCAAACACATCGGAAAAGATCCTAAATCACGGAAGCTTTGTGAAGCAATAGAGTTGTCAGTGGGGTTGGGGTTGGATCTTAAAACTGAATTCAAACTCTGTGAAGTTAAAGAATTTGCATTTAGTTTCAAACTTCTTTCAACTCGGATATTTGAGTATGATAGTTCAGCACCCAACCTTGAGACTAAGGGGGACGCCATTGGTTGTTTTGTGCTGTAGTAACTGTAAGTACCATAGAATCCTGCCCTAGGTTCCATTGCATAATTTAATTTGATTTTGCATAAGAGGAATTCTTCCTAATATTAAATAGTACAATGAAGTTACACTGTTTCTGCTATGTTTAAAAAATGCCACTGTTTCTATTAAATGTGGACAGTTTCCAATCAAGATACTAAAAGCTGTTGTTTGTAGCACCATCAAACTTTGCTTAATAAAATATTTAAACTACCCTTGCACTTTAATTCTATGTTCCTCTTCATCTTAATTAGTTTATAATCCATTGCTAATCTCCATTTGTGCTGCAGAGGACATACAAAGGCTAGTTTCGCATAAAAGTTGAAGAGCAGCAGTATTGAGGAAGATATTTTCTTGAACCTTTTAAAGCTTTTAGGCTGAATAACTCGGCATCTGAGCTACTTAGCACATACTTCTGATCCATGTGGGAAGTTAAGCTTTAGCTGTAAACTTTACTATGATTAGTTGATTACCACTGCCAGTTATAATTGAATATTTCACAGGGATGATGAACACTCTTGGTTGTCATGTGCTACTTAGTACGTACTTCTGATCCATGTGGGAAGTTAAGCTTTAGCTGTAAACTTTACTATGATTAGTTGATTACCACTGCCAGTTATAATTGAATATTTCACAGGGATGATGAACTCTCTTGGTTGTCATGTGCTTGCAATCTTGGAAATACAATGGCCTAGATTCCTCAACTAAACTTGGATGGTTAATGCACGAATGCAAATCTTCTTGGATATCTTCAATCTTTGATTTTCGTTCTTTGTCTTTGGTTTTTTGGAATGTGACAGAAAAACATGTGAGATTTTGCAGAGCAGAGGCAGTGTGCCATGCCAAATTTTTTGGGTTTGAAATGTGAGAAACAGTGCTCTATTTACTTATCAAAAAGAAATAGGCAAGAGTTCTCTTCCATAATATTCTGCTTTCATATATGCTACTTTTTTCCTTCCTTTCTTAAATTGTAGTGATTCAATGCGGAGCCAGATTGTATATTCAGAAATCAAGATAATATACATGATAATTTCTCCTCCTTTTTTTTTTATTTTACTGAAATGGTAAACAATAATTTCAATAACTTTAATACTACAAAAAAAGTATTTAGTTTTAGTTTTAATTTTATTTATTTATTTTTGTGGTGTGTGTCAAATTGCATGTATAATTTCTCAATGTTTGTAATACGCTGGAGGCATATTAGGTCTTGCATTAAGGAATTGAGGTTGGTGTCAAATGAGCATGAGGAGATGTCTCATTGGTAGAAGCTCTGCATACTTCTACGCCAACTACAATTGTATTATTTGCTCAGTATTTTTAGTATTTGTCTACTATTAAATCTTGAATACAACCATTTGGATGCAACTTCTTATTGGTGCTGATTATAGCTTTATAATTCCCTTCATAGATGTAAATGATCATATGTCCTTTTATTCGATTCTCAAAAAAAAAAAAGAAAGTCCTTTACTCTTTTGTAGCATTTCATGTATAACTTTCTTAGTCTTTTCTTTTTCTTCTATCACATTTGTTTTATGCTTCAAAAAAATTTATACATTTTTCAATGTATAAGCAAATTCTTCCTTTAGTTAATTTGTTTTTTCAAATTTGAATAAGTGCATGCCCTGTTACTTCAAATTCGTAAGAAGTTTCCTTCTGATCCTGCACATTTATAAATAAATTGAAAAAAATAGTTCAGAATTCTATTATTAGGTAACATGAATCAAAGCTGTCTTAGCTTACACAAAGCATATAACTCAGACAATAAATCAACTACTACAGCTTCTTGCTTCCTTCAAAGAATGAACAGACTATTAACACATGGCAGGTGTAGCTTGATAGGTCCATGCCTTTAAGGAGTTTCGTTCTAATGCAGCACATGTATAAAGTAAAACACGGGTAGATTGGCTTTGATTTTCTTTCAAGTTCAAGAAGCATTATGTGTCACTCAAAAAGTAGCTAAACAATCAACTCATAGGAAGACAATGACTACGGTCTATATTGGTGTGGGTGAAGGTGGGCGTAAAAATAAATATACATCAAGCGATAATTTCATATCAGAATAGCCCAATAATTTCACTTTAGAGAGTTATGATGGCATCAGCAGCCTTGATCTACTTTTCACAAACCTGTATTAGAATCATCAAAATTTATTTTTCTTTGTTCTCTTATTGCTATGCCATTTTGCCAGAGCAATTTGGTGGGTTTCTGAGCTTAGATTTATGAAAAGTAGCTAATGTGAGAGATGCAACAGTTTCAAGTCTCAACCAACACTTAATTTTTAAATAATTAGGCCAGATCTACTCACCTTGGTCCTCTTCATGCTAGAAAAGCAAAGCAAATATGAAAAGTACATTATCACTGACAAGTATGCAGTCAGCAAGATATACAGGAATAGAGATTACATACACTTTGACCAGTGGACGGGATATAATAACAAGCATTTGCAAATCTTCATCTTCATTTGTATTCCATACCTGCAATGATGATTGTAAATAAAGTAGTAGTAGTAACAGTGATAACATGTCACAGGATGATCTTCAAAAAACGTCAATTGCTACCAACACAAAGTAGATGGGAGAAATTTCAATTAATTTAAAAGTAGATATCATTCAGCAAGCCAGAACTATGAATCTATGACCTAACCTGGTATCCACAACAGCACTCATCAAATTGCAGTTTAATAGCTGCACCGAGGCATCCCACAAGCACTAAAGCACAATAGATAGCATCTATTTAATACAGGGATTCAGAACATCCTCCAAATTGTTCTTTGAACCCCACATTAACTAACATCTTCTGAATTACATCATTAGATAGCATCTTCTAATGCCAGTAGAAAACATAAAACATAGAATTGTTTACCTGGTGAGCATCGTTAACAGGGATATGAAATGTGCTATTAGAATATATTTTAAACTCTTGAGGCTTTCCAGGGTACTTCTCATGTGAACCTGATGCAAGATACAGAGTGCCACTTCCCTTTAGGACAACAAGAACTTCTTCGCAGGAATGCCTGTGAATTGGTGTACGCGATCCTTGTGCAAATGTTTGAAGCCATACCTCAACCTGCGAGAACCCAAAACTTGCATTAGATAATGCAGGAAAACAGATGTGTGACATCTTTACCTTGCCTTTTACAGAGATTATTGCCAAAGCTAATTCAAGCCAATGCAAGGGATGCACATAATCTAGAAAATGATTTTTTTTTTTTTTTTGGGGTTCAAAACTACAAACAAGACGGGGCTTATTATTATATAAAATTCAATATTATTACTTTAAGATGATCAGGACGCAAAGCGCATTATGTCAGTCCAATAAAATTTTCTCTGGAATTTTGTTGAGAAAAATCCAATGGAAGATATGAAAGAAAAAAAACAAAAACAAAGAGATAGATTTGATGGTGGGTGGAAGAAACACAGAGACATATACCTCAATGTCAAATTTTAACACTCTTATAAGGCCTAACAAATTAATTGATGCTAGAAATACTACAAATTTTATTATACAAGTTTTACAATTTGATGTGTTAATGACGAGAAGCAGTTTAAATACCCTTTTATTATCTTATTACAGTGCCATCTGATTGTTGCTAGTGTAAGTAGTTTTTACAATTTGATGTGTTAATGACGAGAAGCAGTTTAAATACCCTTTTATTATCTTATTACAGTGCCATCTGATTGTTGCTAGTGTAAGTAGTTTTTGCAGTAAAATTTGTAATTTCCAAAGAAATTACCTTTAAGTGAATGAATAATGCTAGCAGAAAAACTTGTAGTAATCTTATTATTGCTCAAATGAATTAATCATATGAAAAGGTAACATAATATATAAATTTTAAATGAAAAATTTATAATATTTATTAATCTCTGCACATAACACATTTTCTTAAATCCGGATGATATTTGTTAGGTTCTAAATGTTTAGAACAATTAGCAAATCGTGAACACAAACTTGTCTAGATATAGATCTTAGAGTCTATAGGTTTTATTAGATAATGCTCAAGGTGATTGAAGTCAAGATTCAAGAACATACAAGCTGCAGGAAGAAGACTTCATATTCTGCCTGGTTCGATCGATCGAAAGACAGGCTCGATCGATCGAAAGTCGTATCTGCAGAATTTTAATTAAGCCCAAACAGTAGTTCAAGCCCATTTAGGATTAGGGTTTCTAATCTACTTCTCCCAGTATATAAAGGAAACTCTAAGCACCTTTTTATAAGGCTTTTTAGAGAGAGAAAAGTGTGCCTCTTTTGTATTTAGGGTTTTGATCCTAAAAAGCTCTCTTATGTCTTCTACCGGTGTTATTCCTTGAAGAATCTTAAGATTCGGTGTTGTAGAAGTTGCTGCCTTCTCTAGTCATCAAAAGTGTTGATGATCTAAACCTTCAAGGGTGGTCTTGGAGTCACAAACAGGAGAGTTTGTGTTGCTAAACTTTTGAGTGGGATCTCAAAGTCACAAACGGAGGTGTTTGTGTTTTGCAAAGGCCAAAGAAAGAAGAAGTTCGTGGATTTGGAGCTTGCACGCGGTCATGTCAGTAAGTTCTACTGGTTGGTAGCAATAAGAAGTCGAGCGTGGGGGCTTGTAAGTCTTATTGCATGAACTTCGATTCTTTCTAGTAGATTTGCTTTTTACCTTAAGGATAGCTAGGTTAAATCCTCCCCAGGTTTTTTACCGGTTTGGTTTTCCTAGGTTATCATATTGTTGTGTTATTTATCTTTCCGCTGCTATGCATGATATGATTGTTTGATTGTGATAACCTAGACTTGTAATTTGAACTAAGTAATCACTTGGCTAATTACCTAGGTTAATCTAATTGTGTTTATAAGGGGTCTAAAAACCAACAAGTGGTATCAGAGCGGGTTCCTCTTTTGTTTTAGATCTTTTGATCTAAGAGGTGATCCTTGACCCCTGTTGTCATGGATAATTTGAAGTGTCTTTCTGATCATGTTTCTGCTCATACTTCTGTTGATTTTATTGATGCCTGTGAAACTCTTCGTAAGGAATTATTGAAATCTATGAAAATTGCTAAGAAATTCAAGGAAGAGTTAAAATTGGCTAATCTTGAAAAAAAGGAATTGGTTGTTAGATTAGATGAATCTAATAAAAAGAATAAATTTTTGAGAAATCAAATTTCCTCTCAAGATGAGAAAAAGAAAAGCTTGGAACAAGAGTTAGTTGAATCTAAAGCTAAAATTAAAAATTTGACTTGTACTAAGTCTGTTGTTGATAACAGAAGTGTTTCTGTTTCTCTTAAACCTAAAACTGAAAAAGTTTATATCCCTCCTTTCAAGAGGAATAATAAAGAAAATGCTTATTTTGCTAGGTTAGACAAAGGTAAAAGTTCTGATGTTGACGCTGAAGTTTCTAAACCTAAGTCTAAACCTACTGTTAGAGAGCATAATAAATCTGTTTTTGTGCCTACCTATCACCTTTGTGGTGTTGTTGGTCATATTAGACCAAATTGTTCTTTGTTGAGGCAAAAACCAAAATCTAAGACTAGATTTGTTGTTAGGAATACTGATGTTCCTAAATTTGTTCCTGTTTGTCACTTTTGTGGTGTCCATGGTCACATTCGTCCTAATTGTCATAAACTGAAATTTAAGCATTCTGTGTTTCAGTCTAGGATTTGTGATGATATTTCTCCTGCCATAAGTCCATATAAATTGTTTCATATTCTTTTGAAAAATTTGAGCTTGTTGGCTTGTGAAAGGAATTTGTAGGATTTGAATTTGTCTTAGAAGATTGGTGTAATTCCTCAATTACACTCTGCTTCTCATGGATTTTCACCTATAAAGCCGAAGACTCGTGCTATATGGGTGAGAAAAGATTCTCCAAGGTGAGTGTTGCTGACTTGTCCCTGATTTAATTCTTTCAATTGTTTGTGGACATGTCTTGTTTCTGTTTTTAGTTGTTTTGTTTTTTTTAAAGTTTTTTTTTTTATTATAAAAAAAAATCCAAAAACATTGAAAAATTTTCAAAAAGACAAAAATATTTTATTTTGAGTCTTGTTTTATTTTTCTTGAGGATTACATGAATTATGATATCTCTCTTGATTTAGAACATGCTTGATATTGTGGAGAAACTTAAATAGCATGTGTTATATAAGTGCTAAGTTTTTTCTAATTTTGTGTAAGTATGTACTGGTTTGTACATGTACTCATGGGTTAATTAAGAAATTGATATTTCTTGTTTGTGTACCCTCTATAGATTAGTTAAGCACTGTCATGCATTGCATTTGCATTGTTCATTTAGCATAATGTGTGCTTTTTGTTTTTTGGTCATAAATTTTTTTAAAACCAAAAAGATTTTTGGGTTTTGTATTTCACATCTTGGATTTACAATCAAGAATTGGCCATATTATCTTTACATAACAAGTTTATGTACCTTGTTTAGCTTGGATGAGCTTCTTTTATTGCACTTTACTAGTTTGAGCTTTGTAGTGCATGTTGTGTGGGAAAGATGTTTATAGTTTTTGATCATTTTGTCTTGATCATTGAAGTCACATGTCTTTGACTGTCGGACTTGAACCTTTAGAGAAAGGCATAAATAACCATCTCACCATTATTTACTAGCTAATCATGAACACCTTAGTGCGTATCGTAAGATTTTGTGATTGAGAAAGTGTAGCACATGCACAAAAAGAACATAAGGTGTAGCCTCGATTTAAATGTTAAAATTGGTGTGTACATTATTGGACTTAATGTTAAATCAATCAAATAAAAATGGTCTGTACATTATCCAGGCTATTTTAATAAGTTTCTGCTCAAATAAAATTGGTGTGTATATTATGAGGCAAATCAAGAAACTTACATGATTGCAAACTTGTTTTCTAGGAGATATGAGAGTTATATGATGTAACTCTTTTGGTGATAGTCTCTTTCAAATTCTATGTGATGAATTTTCTAGACTTTGTGATTGATTTTTATTTACATATCACCTCACATGTATCTCAAGTTTTTGCTAGTTGCACACACTACACAAGTTACTCTTTGCTAAACTTGGTACATTATATTGTGTGTGATCTTGTTGTGGCCATCCAAGATTAAAGTTCCTTGATTTTGATGCAAAATGTGCTTAATGTTTTAGTTTTTGAGGACAAATTGGTTGAAAAACTTGTTTTTGGAAGATCTGGGTTGAATTCAAGTGTTGTTTTTTTAAAAAAAACTTTTAATCTCATACTCATACATTTCATTTATGAAATATTGTGCTTTGAGGAGTTTCTGTATTAAATTGTTGTGTTTTTCAAAAAGTTGATTTTTCCATGCATCATTTATGTTTAGGATTCACATGCATTGCATTGTTTTTGTATCCACCTTGCAATTTTGCAGTCATATCTCTCATTGTTTTCACACATAACATGCATACACTTTGCTACATTGGGTAGTCAACTTGATCAAAAAATTGATTGATTAATTTTTGAGCTATGTACTTTCTAGTATATGCCTTTTTTATGTGTGAACTGTAGATAATATTTTTCTTAAGCGATATGATGGATAATCAATGTGCAAATATTTTATCTACTCATGCAACTGTTTATGGGTCACATAATGCCATGTTTGCATTTTATTGAAAGAGAGAATATTTTTTCTTCATGTGTATCCTCAACTTAGTTTTTTTTTTTTAAAAAAAAACTTGGTTTGTGTCTTTTTATTTATCCCCACCCCCTTTATTTTTCCCAAAACTTGTTTTGTTTTTCCTATTTTTATAGGGGGAGAAATTTTTTTTAACCTTTGGGTTCTTAGAGGGAGTTGTTGCTCTTCGTAGGGAGAGTTGTCTCTATTTTCTCTTATTCTCTGTTGCGTATATTTTCTGTCTACCTTCTAATTAGGTAGACTTTGTCAATACGTGACAAAAAGGGGGAGACATAGATGACTTGTTTGTTTTGTTTAGGGGGAGAATATAAAAACTTTTTGATGTATCTAACTTAGGGGGAGAGTTAGAATTTACTTTTTTTTTTATATTCTGTTTCATATTATTGTTTATATGTCTTTCTTTCCACACATACGGTGATGTGTTTGTTGAGTGTTTCAGGAAAGACAAGTATATTCTGATCAAGACCTTCTACCTCTTATTGGCAACTTCTAGGTTAGGAGTCTTAGATTGGGATTTGTGATGTAATTGGGAATTTTCTTATATTGGGTTGTTCTTGTATTTGAGCATTTCATTTTGTATGAAAGTTTTGTCACGAATTGCCAAAGGGGGAGTTTGTTAGGTTCTAAATTTTTAGAACAATTGGCAAATCGTGAATACAAACTTATCTAGATATAGATCTTAGAGTCTATAGGTTTTATTAGACAATGCTTAAGGTGATTCAAGTCAAGATTCAAGAACATACAAGCTGCAGCAAGAAGACTTCATATTCTGCCTGGTTCGATCGATCGAAAGACAAGCTCGATCGATCGAAAGTCGTATCTGCAGAATTTTAATTAAGTTCAAACAGTAGTTCAAGCCCATTTAGGATTAGGGTTTCTAATCTACTTCTCCCAGTATATAAAGGAAACCCTAAGCACGTTTTTATAAGGCTTTTTAGAGAGAGAAAAGTGTGCCTCTTTTGTATTTAGGGTTTTGTTCCTAAAAAGCTCTCTTATGTCTTCTACTGGTGTTATTCTTTGAAGAATCTTAAGATCCAGTGTTGTAGAAGTTGTTGCCTTCTCTAGTCATCAAAGGTGTTGATTATCTAAACCTTCAAGGGTGGTCTTGGAGTCACAAACAGGAGAGTTTGTGTTGCTAAACCTTTGAGTGGAATCTCAAAGTCACAAACGGGGGTGTTTGTGTTTTGCAAAGGCCAAAAAAAGAAGGAGTCCGTGAATTCGGAGCTTGCACGTGGTCGTGTCAGTAAGTTCTACTGGTTGGTAGCAATAAGAAGTCGAGCGTGGGGGCTTGTAAGTCTTATTGTATGAACTTCGATTCTTTCTAGTGGATTTGCTTTTTACCTTGAGGATAGTTAGGTTAAATCCTCTCCAGGTTTTTTACCGGTTTGGTTTTCTTGGGTTATCATATCATTGTGTTATTTATCTTTCCACTGTTATGCATGATATGATTGTTTGATTCTGATAGCCTAGACTTGTAATTTGGACTAAATAATCACTTGGCTAATTACCTAGGTTAATCTAATTGTGTTTTTAAGGGGTCTAAAAACCAACAATATTTAATTAAGTTTTGAGCTTTCGTTACCGTTTATATACTCTCTCTTTTTTTTTTTTTTGGCTCCACTCTCCCTTTCATATCCTATTCATTTCTTTTTTTTTTGATACAAGATAGAACTCTACTCTATCCTAATCTAAGTGTATATGTGTGTAAAGCTCCCTCCTAGAGACTTGAACCCCGATCCTTGCCCTCCACACTCCACAAGCACTTATACTTGTGGAGTGACCATTGCACCAAGAGAGTGCGGTGGTCATATCCTATTCATGACATGTTGTGTAATGAAAAAGTCAAGGTCCATTATTATTAGCAAACTCTCACATTAATTAATGTAGCCCACTACTTTTTTTTTTTTTTTTTTAGGGTCAGAAAGGGCTACTTATATATTAGAAGCTACAAGTCTATTACAAAAAGTGTTAGCTTTATCACTAGCTAACAGATGCTCCACCACAGGCGGTGGTTCCACAAAAACTACAAAAGAGAAAATACGACTAGCCCCTACTCTAGCTAAAGCACCCGCGCAACGATTTGCTTCGCGGTAGGTGTGCTCAACCTGTTTGTTGGGGATGGCTCTCACAAGGGTCTTGCAGTTAGTCAAAAGAGGCTCCATTAGCATATTGGTAGAATCATTATTCATTAGCTGAACAACACTCTTAGCATCCAATTCAACAAGAAGGCTATTAAGATTGAGGTCCTTTGCCAGAATAAGACCATCTCGTAAGGCCCACAACTCTGCCATAAAGCTATTAGTGCAGCCAAGACTTCTAGAGAAGCCTACAACCCAGTCTCCATTGTGATCCCTGATCAGCCCGCCTCCTCCAACCTTTCTAGTGAATCCTAATGCTGAACCATCAATGTTGAGTTTAGTCGATCCCACTGGTGGTTTCCTCCAAGCCACAGGTATAATGGACTTAGATATAGCAAGCTTAGATCACATTCCTATAGCAAAAAATTCTGCAGCACTGTGTTTGCATTTCTTAATAGCCTTAGTATCAGGAATACCAGTCCTAAACATACAAGCATTACGTTGCAGCCAAATGTGCCAAATTCCCATAGGAAAGACAATACTCCACTGGATTCCCATATAGTTGGATACAATTTTTGTATTACAGTTAACTTCCAACCATTCCTTAATGGGTTTATTGAATGATTCCCTGAGCATATGAGGGAAATTTAGCTTCAGCCAAAAATCTTGAGCAAACTCACATGTACACAGCAAATGATCAAGTGATTCAGTCTCTTTAAGGCATAAAGGGCATGTTGTATTGAGGTTTAAATCTCTTGAACCTAGTACTTCACCAGTGGGAAGGCTATTATGCATGCACAGCCAAAGGCAGAACTGAACCCGAGGTGGTGCAACAGTCTTCCAAACCCATGACATAGCTATGGTATCCAGGTTCAAGGGGTTTAAGCCTCTTGCCAATAAATAAGCTAAAGATAGAGAGAAAGAACCATTTTTGGAGAAGGCCCAAATGAGTGAGTCTTCAGCATTGGTGTCACATGAGAAAGGAGTTGCTTTAAAATTCTCTAGAATCTGATCAGGCAGAACAAAAGAGCTGTTTTGCAAATTCCAGCCTGTGCCATTGTCAAAGCATTGATGCTACATCACTTTGTCTTCATCTTTTGCAAGTGGTCCTTCAATAAGGCTTCGGAAGGTGCCATGAGGGAGCCAAAAGTCAAGCCAAAGGTTGACATGTAGCCCACTACGTTGTTATTGTTGAAACAAACACCGGTTTATATTTTTATTATTTTTTAATGGGACATCCATGTTATTTTATTTAGATAATATATTGAGCTATACAACTAATTTAACTAGTCAGAAATTTGTGCAATATAGAAGAAACTTTAACAAATATGATTTTTTATTTTATTTTTTCTTAGAATATAAAATTTTAATAATCTTAATAATTATGGTAATTATTAATAATTATTGATTATGATAGTATTTATATATGAAATTATTTATTCTACCATTTAAAGTTAAGGAAAATATGACTGTAAGGACACGATTTACAGCCCAGGCCCAAGCTGTATGGGATCTTGGCCCAATGAGCTCAGTACAATAAATTTGTAGAGAGTGGGTTAAAAAACTAGGCTTTAATGAGTTGGACAATGGCTAGTACTGAATTAGATGACAATCAAACACAAATAAAAGATTTTGATGTCAATGGATTTACAGTCTGAGGAGGTCACACTTATATAAATTGATCACAATTGATTACAAGAACCATTCAGATTGCTAAAGTGTTCTCTCTTTATTTTTCCGATCTCCTTTCTCATGGAGGGTTTCTCACATTATATAACTCCCTTTGTACCATCTTGATCCTATACTTATTGATCATCTAAGCCCTTACTTGAGTACTTGTCCCATCAGACAACCTCTTTGGCTTTCTGTGAGTTGTGTTAGCCAATGCAGCACTGTTCAGAGGTCTTCTCCACATAAATGTAGCCAGAAAAGTAGCTGCAGTGCATTTAATGCGGTGGTAGCAGCTTTCCTTTAGATATTTTTGGGTTTCCTTCCTTCTCGTATGTTCATGAGGCACATCCCTATCACTGAAGCTTCTTGGAAGGTCATTCTGATCGTTGGAATACATATTTGAGTTGTATTTTAGCTTATCTGAGGAGATATTCCTCCTCGAACAATCTCCTGAGTTGTATCTTGCTCATTAAGTCTTGAGTTTGAATCACTCATTACTATTTGTTTGTCCTCGGATTACACAGGTTCTCAGCTAAGGCCCAAGGCCCAACACCGGATTTGGGCCTTTATCCCTACAATGACATATTAAGATTCTAATAAAAGGGTTTAAATAAAAAATAAAATTTTAAATTAATTAAAAATTTATTATAATAATGACATTTTTATGCAATATCCTTAACTAATTATATAAAATGATTAACTAAATTAACTCTTATTATTTTTTATTATATATTTTTAATGGATGGTATCAAACACATTTATCTTAGAACAAAGTTTAGCTCCAAATCATTTTGTGGTTATCTCCAAATGATTTATAAGACTATTTATGTTTATTATTTAAACAGGTTACATGACTTTTTAAAAGAAGTTGTGTAACTATAACTACACATAAATGATCTCCTCAATTGCTACTTTGTGTCTTGGAGAAAGGGACCATAACCATATTTAGAGTCAAACTTTTTCCTTCCTCTAGATCCAAGAATAGCTATTATGTAAAATTTTGAGAGCTCAAAAGCATATATGGAAAATATTATGAAGTTAACTAAAAGTGAAATATCTTTAGTTTTATATAAGTTATATATGAGTGATGTGGTTTAATATATAAGAATGATATTATGAATAACTACATAATAAGTTGAATCAGGAAAGTTTGTTTAACATAAATGTTATTTCTCCCTCCCATCTTTTGTTAGTAATTTCTCCAGCATCAATTTTTTGGAGCAAGCCCTCATAGGTTTGTAAGTTTTGCTGGCACTTCTTACTGGCAATATGTCGGCCAAAATGGGCAAATGCCCTTTTCGCGCAAATTATATAGCCTTCTGCTCTATTTTTCAAACTAATTAGGGAAATGACCCTCTTTTGTAACTCGATTTTCTAAAAATCGAGTTTCAACTTAAAACTCGATTTTTGGACAATTGAGTTATAATAAACTGAAAATTAAAAAAAAAAAAAAAAATCCTGGAACTCAAGCTCTATGAACTCGAGTTCCATGCAAAATTTTAAAGCCTTATAGTGGCATTTTAACATGCAAGTTTTTTTCTAAGTCTGATCGCTCCATTAGGGAGCCCTATAGTGGCGTTTTAAATACCTATAGTGGCGTTTTTTATGGAACTCGAGCTCCGTGAACTTGAGTTCCATGCAATTTTATTTATTTTTATTTTTTATGTTTTACCTATAGCTGTGTTTCATGGAGGCCTATAGCGGCGATTTTTTTTTTTTTTTTTTTTTTTAAATTTTTTATGGAACTCGAGTTCCATGAACTCAAGTTCCATGCATTTTTTTTTTTAATTTTTAAGTTTGATCACCCCATACTCGATTTTCTACAAATCGAGTTTTACATTGGAACTCGATTTTGAGAAAATCGAGTTACAAAAGAGGGATATTTCCCTAATTAGTTTGGGAAAGGGGGCAGAAGGCTATGTTAGGACATATGTGATTCACTTGTTAGGAATATATGTCACTATTTTATGTAATTGACTAATCCTTTGACAAAACACACTTTACTTGTATTTGGGTAGATCTAGGATGTCTATAATACTTCAAGAAATTGTGTTTCAAGATCAAGTGTTGAAGCCATGCAAGTTTGTCCAAGATTCAAGCTAAAAAGTGCAAGTTCATTAAAGCTCGACAGCTAGCTCGATAGCTAGTAACTTAGATGAGCATCTCTATGTACAACTAAGCAAGTGAGTTTTATGGCTCATGTTTGTGATGAGTAAGGTTAAGTAATCTCTTGTACTTAACACTCGTATCACTCTTTTTGACGGGAAGGATTAGAAAATCCTAAGAGAAATGCATAAATAATCATCTCACCACTATTGCCCGCCAATCATGAAATGACATCTGTATGCTTCGGCATAGCAAAAGTGCAATGTCAATGACATTTGTGTGCTTCGGCATAGCAAAATTGGAATGTCAAATGCTTAACATCATTGGGTATTTCTTTTCTATCTCTTATATGCCCATGCATGATTTGCTTAAAAGAAAAATATGCAAAGAAAAATAAAAGCAAAAAGAACAGAATGCTTTTATATATGATTGCAAGCATGTATATTAGGAGATTTAGGAGTTATAGGATGTACCTCGAAGGTGATAGTCCTCATCAAATAGTTATGATTGTGTGTGAGTTAAAGTGATTTTCTCATATCTCAAATCGTCATAACATGTATACACTTATGCAATCTTGCAATACTTTTCATACACAACACGCAATATTCTTTGCTAATCTTGATATATGTGTAGGTACAATGTGATTTGGCCATCACAAGGTTTACATGTGTTAATGTATACTCACTAAACTGTCTTGACTTATTTTTGAAATATAAAATTGGTTAGACTTGTTTAGTGTGTGTTTGTGTGTGTGTTTTTGGGATCCATGTACTTAAAATTGTTGTTGAGAGATGATTTTGAGAGTCTAAAATATTGATTGGATTATTGGTTGAGTTGCATGCTTGATTGCATTCATATTTGTGTTTTTCCCTTCTTGAAAAACTATTTTTAAGCAATCTCGATAGCTTCTCAACACCTCCTCGACACTTAGCTTATTTGTCGAGCTCTTAAGCTATTTTTTATCGCAATCTCAACACCTCTCAACAGCTAGGTGGATCGATTGAGAAAGCTCCTGACCTCTCGATAGCTTCTCGACAGCTGGTGGATCGATCGAGCTTTTTTAATTGTGTCTGTGAATTGTTCCTCGACACCTTCTCGACAACTGAATCTGTCGATGCCTTCTTGCTCGACACCTCTCGACACCTCTATCTATCGAGCTTTACTAACCTTCTATATAAAGGTTCAGCGTGATTTGTTTCTCACTTCTCTTGATCTCTCTCTCGACAGACTCGTCTTTTCACTTCCCTAACCTCTCTCACTCACTCCAAACTTCTCCTTCAAGGTTTCTTCAAGATTTTTCCAAGTTTTCTTCACTTGGTGAGTTTCTAATCTCTCATTTTCATGCATTTCATGTTTTGAAACCTAGGTTTTGGTGTTTTTTGAAAAATTTTGGGGTTTTTCAAAATTGATGAGCTTTTGTTGAAATTTTGGGATGGGTTGTTGCCTAAATGAGTTTAAAATCTCATGCATTGCCTCACATAAGCATTATAACAATATTATCATGCATTTTGATGTGTGCAAATTGATTGTGTGTTGGTAGGATTGGATTGGGCTGAGCCCATGATGCTTTTTATATTGCATGTCACATGTTCATGCATTTCCCATGCTTACGTACTCTCTTTTCAATATACTTGCTATATTTGAATTGTTTTGGGATTTTTCTGATTGTCTCTCTCTCTCCCTCTCTCTTATGTTTGCGTTAGTCTATGTCTATGGCACCTAAACGCAAGTCTACTCCGTCCCAGAACCCTCTTCGTTCTGGGGCATGCACTTCCTCTGATCCTACTCCATCACATATTCGGTTCCGTGATGAGGATGCCAAAAGGCCTTCTCGGAGAACTTTTCTCGACGAGACATTCATTCTAAACGCCAAGTCATCTTGGCGGACTTCGCCGACACTGACCTACCCGATGTCATTCATAGTCAGGGTTGGGAGTTACTGTGTGACGTCCCAGTCACATGTCCATCCTTGCTGATCCAGGAGTTTTACTCCAACATGCATGAATTTGATTCTTCAGTACCTCTATTTCATACTCGCGTTCGAGGTACGTGCATTGTTGTCGCACCACAGTTGGTATCTGATGTGCCCCGTGTTCCTAGGGTAGAGTTTCCTAACTACCCTGGTTGTGAGCATCTGAGGACTATGTCCAAAGATGAGCTTAAATTTGCTTTCTGTGAGCACCCTTCTAATTAGGGTGAGCGTTAGTTCACTTGCTATTTGGGCTTTGCAAAAGGCCCTCGGTTTTTTAACATGATTACAACTTTTGTTCTTCACCCTCTTTCTCACTATAACTCTATCATAGAGCCTCGTGCTCGCTTTTTGTTGTCTTTTCTTGAGCATCTTATTATAGATTTTCCTTCTCACTTTATTTTTTCTATCCTAGATGTCTATAGGGATTCGGCGTCCCGTGATAAGCTCATATTTCCTTCGGCTATCATGAGGATCTTACGCCATTTTTCTGCTCCCTTTCCAGCATCCGACCACTTTTCTTTTACGTGTGCCATAGACTATGCTACCATTAAATATAGCGAGGCGGAGTATAGGTCGAGGCAGTCTGGGTCAGTAGCTCCTCCCTCTCGTTTGGCTCCATCTAGATCTACTCCATCCACATCTGCTCCCTCCTCTTCTACGGGCGATGTGACTCTTGGAGACATCATGACGCAACTTTAGCATATGGATGCTTGCCTTGATACACTCTCTACTGAGTTGTATTAGGTGAACATTCATGTTGGCTGTATAGCATGACAGTAGGCGGTCATGGATGGCTTTGCTCCTGAGGTTTCTCTTCCACCTCCTCCAGCGGCTTCTGAGGTTGAGTTGATGATGATGATAGTGATGATGATGATACTTCCAAGGATGATGATGATGGAGATGCTAGCTCTTCCGGTACAGATGAGATGTTTACTTGACATTTTTACCCTTTGTCACTCATAACAAAAAGGGGGGTAGTTTTGGATATAAGAGTTATCATTCTTAAGGGGAGAGTTAGTATAGGACCATTTTGTTAGGGGAAGTGTTGATATTTGAGGGATGTGGTGAGGATTATATGTATCTTTTTCTTTTCTCTACTTTAGATACATTTATTCTTGTACATGGGTCTTGTGACCATTATTGACATACATTGTACTTATTTTCTTTATATGTTGATGTATGTTTCTTTCACCTATCTTTACATGTGTTGTTTATTTTCTCTCTTTATGCACATGCTTCTTATTACTTGTATGCAATCTATTATTTCTGGTTCACACAAAGATGCCTTGATGAGTTTTATTTAAAGTGTTTCAGAAATACAGGTTGTCAAAGTCTACTTGCCATAAACTCTCTTCTTGCAAAGTTTTTCAAGAGTTTGTATTAGCATGGATTTTAATGTATTCAACAAGTGAATATGAATTGAGTGATTTATAACTTCTCTCATATGTTCATTTGTTTGTTGTGGTTTTTTCACGGATTGCCAAAGAAGGAGATTGTTAGGACATATGTGATCACTTGTTAGGAACATATGTCACTATTTTATGTAATTGGCTAATCTTTTGACAAAATGCACTTTACTTGTATTTGGGTAGATCTATGATGTGTTTAATACTTCAAGAAACTGTGTTTCAAGATTAAGTGTTGAAACCATACAAGTCTATCCAAGATTCAAAGTAAAAAGTGCAAGTTCATTAAAGCTCGACAGCTAGCTCGATAGTTAGTATCTATCGAGCTTGAAGAGATGTTCTAGCCCCATGGCTCAACAGTTGCTCGACAGATGGCTATCTATCAAGGTTTAAGAAAAACAGATTTTCAATTTTGTTTTGACTCTAATCCGTGATTAAGTATTTTGGCTTTCTTTTCTCAAAACCTTAGATTTATAAAAGGATTATTTTAAGGGCCGTCAAAGGTGACAAAAGTTGCATAAGTGTTGAGCAAAGTTTGTTCAAGCAAATTGTGACCGGAGACAAAATTTGCCCTAGTTCATCGTTATTGTGTAGAAGTTGCTGTGTTTTTGCACCGTAGGGTTTTGTGACCAAGCATCTTTTGGATCTTCATCGTGTGATGAATTGAAGAACTTTGCAGCCAACAACCTTCTCTAGTTGGTGATTGAAGTTGCGTATTGGGATCCGCGCAATTAGTTAGTCATGTAGTGGGAGCCATGCATTACAAGGAGAGATTGTCACTATAGAAAAAGTCCAATTGAGTATTGGGGTAAGGGTTCAACTGTACGTTGGTATAAGGTACTGAGATTTCTTTACTTGTAACCACTTGTTTTGATAATAGTGGATTCTCAGGAGTAGTGACCTTAAAATCACCCGGTGGGATTTTTGCCGTGTTGGTTTTCCCTATTTGTAAATAAATCACTATGTCAATTTAATTTCCGCTGCACTTAGTTTAATTGGTGATTTGTTTGTGCTACCACATACTTTGCATGTAAGTAACTTAATTAATTCACTTGACTAAATTAATTGGTTAAGTTATCACAAATGGTCAATTCGTGTTTTGGCCTATCAGGCTGTATAATTTGCGCGAAAAGGGCATTGGCCCAGATTCCCCCAATATGTAAGAAGCACATTTTTATCAAATTCGCATAAGAGATACGTTTTACTCTTAAGAGAAAAAAAAAAAAAAAAATATATATATATATATATATATTTTTTTTTTTTATCTGTTGAGATTTCAGATCGGTGAGTCTCAGTGTGCTTATAAATGGAGTGAATTATATTTTTACCGATGCCACCTTCTTGTTGCAGATTATGTGTAAGCTAAGTTGGTGTTCCCAGTAAAAATGATGCAAATTGAAGAAACTCTAGAGATTTTTTCCGAGCTTTATGTATGTGATGTCCTCATTTCCCACATGTGCTACGTGACAATGAAATTCGCAGATATCATGAACTTAGTTTATGCATTACGTAATCTCTTCCAATTATAGTAGACCTTGTTTGGTTTATTGTTGTGGCTAAAATGGAATTTTCTCGTGTATATAATAATATTAGCCTCATCACACACGCTTCATGCGTGCAATGAGACTTTGATGTAAGACAAAATCAACTATTTAATTAATTTTGGTATTTTTATTAAAATTCATTATTTTAGGTTCAGGTTATTTATTTCTTTATTTTTAGGTGCTTTTAAAGCTTTTTAGGTAAATTTTGGTTCTTGTTATGGTTAGGTGTTAATTAAATAGGCATCTAAGTTTGTAAACGTTTTTTAAAGGTGTTAATTAAATAGACATCTAAGTTTGTAAACGTTTTTTAAAAAACAATTATTCATATTAATAAAAATTCATACTTTTGTCTATTGTTTTTCTAGTGGATTCCAGAACCCTTTTTCCTTATGGATTCAAGGAACCCTCGTGGATTCGAGATTATTTTTAAATGCAAACGTGTTTTATTTCTTAACGCTTCCACATCCGCATTAGGCTTTTTTTTTAGTATCGTATTTCTATTCAATCATCTCCTTTAGTGCACTGAAAATTTGTTGTAAATTTGATAATAGTATATAGATAATAAAGCATGTATGTGCTAGTACTTATATTTTATTTTACTATTAATTTTTTTAATATATTTAGATTTAAAGCTATAATATTTGCTTTTATTATGATTATTCTTTATCATCATATTAAAACATTAATTGATTTTTTGTGAGAGTAAAATTGGAAATGAAGGTCTTAGAGGATTCATGTTAGCCTTAGTGCAATCTTAGCCAAATTTGACTTAAAAATCTCACTTTTATTAGTTTAACAAACACACATCAATGTCAGCTTCAATACTTACTTCTCTGTTTTATTAAATCACTATATTTTTTTTCTCTCTCCTATGTATATATATATATATATATATAATTTTGGGGGTAAATTTCACAAACATACCATCAGATTTGGGTTAATACCAATCAAGCCCATAACTTTTAAAATATGACCATTCCAATCCATAAACTTAGACGGCGTTGCAAGCCGTTAGTTACTTTTTACTTTTCTTCTCTATCTCACCTCTCATCTCTCTTTTTTTTTCTCTTCTCTTCTAGTGACTCTCTCACATTTCTCTCTAATTTCTATTTTCTTACTTTCCTCTTCACGGTGGCGTCTTGGTGTGGGTATCTTGATTTCTCCTCTCCCTTCGTGTTTGTAGTAGTGTTTTCGTGGTGGGTTCACTTTGCAGATTTCTCTTCTCTCTTCGCCTTTGCAGTGATGATGTAGCAGTGGATTCGCAGTGGTTTGTGAGTTTTAGTTAGGATCAGTGTTAGAAGATTTTGGATTTGTTGTGCGTCGGCTTTGGAGGTTTATGGGTTTTGGTTCTGTGGGTTTTATTTTGAATACTAGTTCTGGGTTTGGTTTTGGTTTGAATAATTTATTCTGGGTTTTGGTCTGAATCATTGGGGGTTTTGGTTTGAATCACTAATTCTAGGTTTATTGGTGGTGGATGGTTACAAAGTTCTGGGTTTGTGTACTGATGTTGATGCCGATGTCGATGCCGATGTTTTGTTGATGGGTTTGTGGCTTTTGTTGATGGTCGGTGGTCAGTCTGTGGACGGTGATTCTGGGTTCGTGGATTTTACTGATGATCGGTCGTCGGTGGTCATTGATTGTTGGGTTTCATTCAAGGTGTTTTTTTTTTTTTGTTCTCTGAGAAAAGCCATGTTCTTCATTTTATTTTTTATTTATTTTTTTATCTTCTTCTAGTCCGAATCAGAGAAAGCCAGAAAAGGAAGAGAGAGACACAGGGAAAGGGATGAGAGTGTAGAATATCTAACAGCATTACAAGCCATTTGGGGTTAGGGTAGGGACTAAGATAGTTAGTTTTAAATATTCTGGACTTTATTGGTATTAATCCATACCTCAATAAATGTTTGTGAAATTTACCCTAAATATTTTTTTTTCATGCTTCTTTCCCTTTCACAGCAAGCAACAACCCCAATCCCCGCTTATTAATGAGGGTTATTTTAAAGATACTCTTATTGAAATAAACTAATCAAGTAGCCTTTATAATATATATATATATATATATATATATATATATATATATAAAACCGAAACTTTTAAAATTCTTACAATTTTTTATGTTAGCATTACTTAAATAATAAAAAAAAAAAAATCTAATTTTACAATAAAATTGGAAAAAAAATTCTCTGCCACTTAAAACAAAACTTGATAATACTTCTTTTATAACTAAAACCAAAAAAAAAAAAAAAAACATAAACGTAAAATCAGAGTAGCCCTAACACGCTCTGCCTTCTCCTTCCTCCAAAACGTAGACCACGCTCTGCCGTTCCCCTACACGCAAATCACATTTAGGGTTTCGTTTTTGGTTGTTAAATATGATTTAGGGTTTCAATTTTGGTTGTTAAATATGATTTAGGGCTTCGTTTGGGAGTGTTTCTTTTGAATGATTAGTTTAGATTGATGGGTTTGGAGCCGTAGTAGGTTTTATTAATTTCAATTATTGGTGGCAAGAAAATCCATCTGGGATTTTAAAGTTGTTATTCTGTTTCATTGTTAATAATTTTGTTATGTTTTGTGTAAGGAGTTTTGCACCCATAAAAAAGGTGATGGCTTGAATGAATAATACAAGTTAAGGTTTATACTATACTTGATGCTCATCTTTTGGGACAGTAATGATATATCCTGTCCTTTTATTAGACGAGCATTCTTGGCATGCCCTTGATGTTTTTGTGAGTCATTTGTTTGTATTTGGATTTAATTTAAGTTTTTGGGTTTATATACAAATGCAAGTATATTGATTTAGTTATTGAATAATTAACTTTCTGTTGTAGATTATTGAATTATTTTAGCTTCATGTGGATTTGTGGTTAATTATATATACTTGGTGGCAATATTCAGTTTTGATCTTAGCCTCCCAATCCTATAGGTTTTGCTTTCATGTGTTTTAGTTTCATGGCTTTTTTTTTTGCTTATTTGGGATTTATGGTTTCATGATCGGGCTATATTTTATACTACCTCATGTATTGTTTTCATAAACTGCTAATTCATGGTCAACTAGAATGTTTTTATTACAAAGTGAATGTGACAGTGGTTTTGGGTTTTGAAGGTTTTCTGTTTTACTGTGATATGGACATTAGCAAAAGATTTTTAAGTTTATTTTGAGAGTGATGTTATGGTTAGCTCAAAAACCCTTTAATGTTTGTCCAGCCCTAAATTTATATGTGGGTTATGCATTGTTCCCATTGTGAATGATTAATTTCGTTAAATGTCTTTCTTATATTTGGAGGTTTTTGAAATTAAAAAAATTAACAGTTTGAAGAGTTGACCTTTTTTTTTTTTTACTTGAATGAATTGACAACATATTTCAATGTGATAGTTATAATACACTATTTGATGTGCAATATGCATTTTTTGGCAAAAATGTTGTTGTGTTGGGGGGTTGCCATTCTTCTTTACTAGGAGTTTTAAAATCTATTATCAATTCATCATAGCTTTCATGATGTTGAATAATAATTGGTATTTGGTAGTTGATTTCATGCTTTGAATTTCTAATTTGTTAATGCCCTATTTTTTTTTTTTAAAAATACTTAGTTTTGTCTTTTATCTTCTTTCTTTCTTTTTTTTTTTTTTTTTTTTTTTTTTTTTTTTTTTTTTTTCTGTAAATCTTAATGAGTTTTTGTAATTGAAACCCTCATTGGAGAATGTTATTCATGCTGTTCATTCTGTTTTCTTTTTAAGGAAGAGATATGCAAATAAGATGCTTAGTGAAGTGCAAAACAGGAATTCTAGGAAGACCTCCATGGACAGTGAGCATATGTGGAATAGGTGAGGCCCTATCATTGTTGGTGGGGCATCACACCATCACTATAAATATATATAAAGAGCATTTTGTAAATTTAGTTATTGTTTAAATACTTTGAACTAGATTCTCATGTTGTAGTTGCTTTAAGGTTAGAATTAATAGATACATATGTTTGATTGTTAGATATTCCTTTTTTTCTTTGGTAAACAATTTCTACACTATGCTGTTGTTGATTAGTCATAAATTTAATTAAGCTATTTGTATGTAAGTGAGAAGAACATATATTTTCATGTTCTATGGTTCCATTAGATGCTTTGTACTTTGGAGATATGTTTGCATACGAAAGAAGGCGTTACCTACAATTCTACCAAATTACTCTCGGTTCTTGGTCTACACAACTTTTTGTCTTCCTCACTCATTTTTGAGGGTTTCAATCATTCAATATAATGCTGTGAAATAATATCTTTGTTCTTTAAATTTAAGGTAGTTGTGAATTTCCAATTTCTTCATCATGATAATATTCGACATCATTTTCACTGTCCTCACATATCTATAGTTCTATTTTTTGGTTCAATTTCAAAGAAATAAAAACTAATTGTTTACTCCGGGTATGATTTTATGTTTAGTTTAATTATTATTTCATCTCAAGTTTACCATTGTTTTTATTACTTCTTTATCTAATTTTTATGGGTATGTAGAATTTGTACTTTATCAAAGAATCATGCTATTTTTTATTTTTATTTATTTATTTTTTTTATAAATAAATTTGATAAGAATCTTCTTTAAGAGCAACATATAGATTTTTGAGGGGTTTTGTTTGATTCTTTGTTTGGTTGCGGACCCCAGCTTCTTTTCCAGTGTCCTTCTACAACCTTGGCTTCGCTGTTTATCTACAACTTTTATTTGTTAGTTATGGTAAGGTTTGTATTTTAAATTTTGGTATAACCCTGGAAGCTAAGATTCGTTCCTACTACTAACTTTTATTTTCTGCTTTCTGCCATGCATAGCGAAGGACTGAACCTATAAAGTTTAGAAGCTGTCTACAAATTCCAGCAATAGCAAATTGAAAAGTAGAGCTATGTTATTTTTTCTTCCATATCTATTTTTGAAGCATATTTTGAGAGACTTTACTGTGATCCAAGCTGATATCTTGATTATTGAATCTAATAGGCAAATAGTGGTTTAAACTTTGTGTTTTTGATGAATTTGGGGATACCCAAATTATATATATATATATATATATATATATATATATTTGTATGGATGAGAGAACATGTACTTAATTTAGAGTCAAATCCCTCATAATAAAATTTTTTGAGTACATGAACTAAGCCATGCCTTCCTATAGCCTCTACATACTGTTTGCCTTTGCCTTTATGTATTGTAGTCAATATGTGGTGATAGGCTACTTGAGGTGTTGGGCATAGATTTGCCTTATAGTAACTGGGTGGTCAGATTTTACCATATCAAAGCTACCCTGAGATTTCATTTGGGAGGAGAAATTGAAAAAAAAAAAAAATTTGTGCTAAGTGTGCTTCTTTCAATTTTCTTTTAGAGTTCTCACATGTCCAATTAAACATTTTGTTGACTTTGGTCTGAATTTTTCATGTTTACGCAAAGTGAGTGAAAATTTTATATTTGAAATGGTTGAGATTTAAGGAATTGTTGTTGCCGTTGATATCGGTGACTATCTATACTAATTCTTGCTACATCAATATTGGTAATATGTTTTTAGGAACAATCTGAAACTTGACCAGTTTGTGTTTTTAAATTAACCTTACCTCCCATAGAAAAGATGGTTTTTAATCTATTCTATATATTTATTTTAATTTGTTGAAGTGTTTAATTTAAACAGTTTCCTTCTATTTTTCTATGTCTAACAGCAAAGGTGCAATGAGAGTTAAAGATGTGTGCATCGTTTTTAGAATTACTTGCGATGCACAAACAATAGAAGAGTGAGTTTATTTTCATTCTCATGAAGTTCTCTTTTCTCCTCCATTTGATGTTAATAGTTTTAGAATTAATCCCATTTAAATTTGATGATTTGTCTACACAAATCTGATGGACTATTTTGTGCATTGTTACAAATCTTGACTCAATATTGTTCAAAATCCTAAATTCCTTGATGTGAACTCTAGTAAATTTTCATCTGAAAGTCAAATTACTTTGAAATTTTCATAGGATTTATCAAGATGTTCAAATTTATTATATATGTCCCTTCCCATTTCGCATTTTTTTTTATTTTTCTTTTTTTTTTGGGTGAATGATCTTAATCTGTGTATTAGATTGCATTGCATTGTTATTGACTACAAGTATTTTTTACATGGGCTGCCAGTGGACTCTAATTATCACAATTGGGTATTATCTGAGTTTTCTTATAAACACTCTCTTTCTTTTTGTATCATTATGTGCATGTTTGTATTTTTTTTTTTAATAATAATTTTGGTTTGGTTATTAAGAAAGTGTAGGGATAAGTTTTGGATTTTTATTTAGTATGTTTGGGATTCAAGCATCTTTATATAGTTGTTTGGGATAGAGTTTAACACGGATGGTGAAGGCTCAGCGTGCTAGGATAATGCTTTTGAGAAGAGGTGATGGATTCCTAAAAAAGATGAGAAGTTGACAGTTTACAACTTTACATTAAGCGACATGGCATTTGGAATTGGAGTTAGAATCCAAAACCTTATGGTAGGAAACATTTAAATGTTCAATTTCAATGAATAAGAACTCAAGTCATAAATTTTTCATGGTTGTTTGCAGTTGTTCCTCTGAATGATTATTTGATTTAAAGCTTTCTTTCATTGTTTTCTTCTAGGTTTGGTAAAGTTTGGGAAGAGTTGTTCACTTTTCCAAAAAAGGTCTGGGAAGAGTTGTAGACTTTGTTGGATGAATTATGTGGAAACTTTTGGAAATAAGAGGAAACTATACTCAAGCTTTATAAAGCTTTATTCATATGAAAACCATTTTATCAAATTTAGTTTGTTAAATTTTGATTAAGATGAATGGATGATTCAAAACAATTACACTTATTTTTTATTTGTTCCTTTTAAATGTTGTTACACACAATATATTTATATATTGATTGTTGCATCATTATTATGTGATAAAAGTCTTTCCATGTATCATTTGGCTGCCACATCTATAAAACCCTAAAACTTCAACATCAATTATGTGCCAGCGATGATTAAGGCTTGCAAGGTGTTCCATAATTATTATGAAGTTAGCAAAAAACTTGGTAAAGTTGTTGATATCTGTTTAGGTTTTGTGCAAATATGATTTTTACTTGATACCACTTGCTGAAAACTCACTTCAAATTGCTGATGTATAGGATTAAAATAAAGGAGCATACTTGGGTCAAAACTATCCGATGGAATGCCCTCATGATAGTTCTTGCAGTTGCTATTGGCTTGCAAGAATGAATGGGAGGAATGCCTTTGTTATTGCAGTGGTTCATCTTGAATTGGCTTGAGTTTTCACTTTTTATTTTATTTTTCAAATATTATTAAAACTATTATAGTTCATGTAAAATTAAAAAGTTTTAATGTATATACTATACTTTCATAAGATTTTCCCGTACATTGCACGGGTTAGCGACTAATTATATAAAAAAAGAAAAGAAAAAGAAGGGGATCCATTTGTTTATGTTTTCGTATTTTTCTTAGGAATAGCAAATTTCTATATAACTCTAAGGTTGATTGAGAATACTATAAGCTATGGCCAACATGAATGATAGCCAATATTACTTGGTTTGCTTCCTCCTCTTGTTCCTCTCAACTCTCACCACCCAATATGGCCCTATTTTCAATCTCTGCCTTGGTTTTACTCAATGCATTGTAGTTTCATCGGCCTCAGTGGGCGCTGAAATATTTAAAACTAATGATCTTTCTTTTGCGAAACACCCAAGGACAGCTTTCTCAGACAAGACGCCGTATGGAACCTCTGGACTTTTCAGTGCCCCATATGGTGATTATTGGCGGTTCATCAAGAAATTGTGCATGACGGAACTTCTCTCAACTGGAAAGCTTTAAAGGTCCAGGGCGGTTCGAGAGAAAGAACTTGCACGTTTTTTGCATAATGTTTTTGAAAGTGCTAAGAGGAAAGAGATTGTTGATTTGGGTGTTGAGCTTATGAAGCTAACAAATGATATGTTGCATAAGATGGCGGCAAGCACAACTGCACAAGTTGTTCAGAGAAAGGTGAGGAAGAATAAAGAATTAGAGAGATGAAAGACATGACTAGTATTGGTTCAAAGTTATTTTTTGGAAATATATTGGGACCCTTTGGTATATTGGCTGTCTGGTTGTTTGGAAAGCAAGCCATAAGTGTACGGTTAAGGTTTGATGAGCTCTTGGAAGGGATGTTGAAGGAGCATGAAGATTAGATTAGGACGAAAGACAGTCAAGATTTTATGGATATATTATTGAGAGTGTATCAAGATGACAATGCTAAGGTCAAAATGACAAGAACCAATCTCAAGGCTTTATTAACTGTGAGTTATTTTTGCTTTAGGCCTTCAATTAACGGCTGGTCCCTTTCTTGGTTTATAGAAACGTTAAAATCCTCAAAAGAAAATTGAAGTTCAGATAGGTCTGAAACGAAAATTGTTTTCCTTTTCTTTTATTCATTGTCTTCATAAATTACCATCAATTTAATCACTTAATTATTTTTTTTACCACATCTCTTTATAGATTCAAAAAAAAAAAAAAAAAAAATCATTTTTATGAGCGGACTTAAGCTTCCCATTAATGAGTGAGCTCCAAACATACAAAATTTTAATTGAAAGCAGAATGGAGCATAGTTGAATTTATGGTCACTTACTTTAATATATACCGTGATGAATTATCACTTATCTTGGATTAACCAACAGAATTCAATATTGCAGTATATTGTACCAATGTATCATTTCGGTGTAGATGGAGGTTTTGGAAAAAGTCTATTTTAATCCATATAGTTTAAGAGTGGCTAAAAACTAAACTTTTACACTTTCAAAAGTTTCAGATTAAATCCTATATATAATTTTAAAATGCTTAAACAAAATGTCATCACATTCATGTGGTTATTCTTATTCATCACATGTTCCTACCATATATGAATGTTATTTCATTGCAAGCCACACAAAATTGTTTTGTTTAAAGCCTTTTCTAGTATGGCTTTATGCGAAATGGATTTATAGTTTGAATCAAACTATTTTTGAAAGTGTAGAGTTTACTTTGAAATTTTTGAAAGTGTGAAGTTTAATTTAAAACCACTTTTACAATATAAATTTTAAAATGTATTTTGCCTTTTTTAAAATAAAATATCTCAACATTTTATTTGTATTTATAAATTTTAAAATAACCAAGAAGGAAAAAAAAAAAAAAAATCTATTAGGCCATGCTTTTACATTTTTTAATTGGGCAAGGTTTTCAAACTTGAACCGTTCATTGAATTGTAAAAGGGAGAGGTTTAAGGTTTTTGAGATCAAACCGAGGTCGAACCGTGATGACGTCATAATTAATTTAATATTTAATTAAAGCCTAAATATAGATATTAAATTTATAAAACTAGCAAAATTGACAATATATCTATATATGTGAGGGAAATTTAATGATTTTCAAGCATATATTTAATAATTAAATAAGAAAGTTAATAAAATAAAATAATAACCATGAAAACATTATTTATGATTAATTTTTGAAGTAAAGTTGAATATTTTTGAAGGATTTTAATTATAATTTTTTTATTCCTTGTAAGAGATGGATAATTTAATTAAGTAGAATAAAATTGTATTAAGTTATTTTTATAAAAAAAATAAAAAAATGCTAAGGGGTTCACGATTCTTGCCACCGGTTCGTGCAGTCCAACCCCAGTTTTAGGGGTTCACGGAATTAATAAAAAATCCAGTTCTTTATGCTTAAAAAATCGATTTTTATCCCGGTTTTCAGTTTTCATAGTTTGACCTTCTAGTACGATCCAGGTTTAAAAATCTTGTAATTGGGCCCAAAAGAGGGCAATGGCGATGAGGGAAATGAGAAGTTATGCCTTGCACCAATAATATGTTTTCTCTCTCTCATAATTGGTGGAGAGTGGGACTCACCGATGAGAGAGAGAAAATATATACCTAGTGAAGGGTATCTTTTTCAGGAGGAAAGAGTTTCATAAATTGTTGTTAGGACATGCGAGTCACATCAAACCATTCCAAAGCATTGAAGAAAGAGTTTGACTAGGGACAACAAAATTTACACAAAAAATTGTAAACCACTCTCACATTTCATTTTACATGAAATACACTACAATACAAAAGCTGTGAGAGTGCACGGACTCCTCTGTGTAATTTTGGTTGCAATGCTTGAAATTATTTATATTGTGTGTGTACATCCACAAATAATGAAGGCCAAAAATTGTTAGAAACCTTGTCATTGTTAATCTAGCACTCTACACACCATACAAGTACTTTGCTTTATCATAAACATCCATGTCAAGACTTTCCTCATGCTCACACTTACCTATCTAAAAAGAAAAATATGTTGGAGAACTTCAAATAGGACTATGCTTCAATTAAAATGTGACAAGTTTTTCATATATAGTAATACCTGACAAATAGCTACATAAGCTTCAGTTAACCTTGAGTTCAATATGAATAAATTAATTGCAAGACAAAATTTTGAAAAGTTCAAGCATGCAAATTAGTGATTTATCTGCAATTGGTTCAACTCTTATTATATGTCTCCTTCATCAACTAAAATGTTGCACTTTTACCAGGATATTTTTGTCTGAAATACTAGTACCTCATCGGAGATCATTCTATGGACAATAGCTGAGCTCATCAATCATACTTCTATATTTGATAAGGTTAGAGATGAGATAAATTCAGTTGTTGGTAGTACTAGACTAGTCGAGAAATCAGATGTTGCGAATCTCCCCTACTTTCAAGCAGTTGCAAAAGAAACACTACGACTATATCCACCATTGCCTATGACAACAAGAAAATGCTGTCACAGTTGCAAAATAGGAGGCTTTGAAATACCGCAAGAAACCATGGTGTTAATCAAACTGTATGCCATAATGAGAGATCCAAATTTATGGAGCAATCCAAATGAGTTCCAGCCAGAGAGCTTTTTGGTTTCCTCTGAAAAACAAGAAAGTAAGAAATATAAGCAAGATAAAACATTTAGTATTCTTTCTTTTGGGGTAGGAAGGAGAGCTTGCCCAGGTTCAAATTTAGGGTTGAGTATGGCACATATAGCAGTTGCAACATTGGTTCAATGTTTCGATTGGAAGGTGGTTGGAGATGGAGAAAAGGCTTAGGCTAAGGCTAAGGTTAATACTGAAGTTACAAATGGTGTTTTCATTCACATGGCTCATTCACTTAAATGCCTTCCGATTGTTAAATTCAACCCATTTGATTCTATGGTGTGAGTTTGTTTACTTCAAAAATATTTTTCTAATTCAAAAAAAGTACAAGCACATGCAGTAATATATATGCTCTTTATGTAATTTTATGTTCAGTATTGTACTCCTGGTGGAAAATAAACCTTGTCTTTATTAGATCATGTTTATTTGTAAAGGCAAGTTAGTTTTAGGGAATTTAATGTGTGTGAAGAAAATGTAAGGAGTAGAAAAAATTTAATATAATCAATAAATTACAAATAAAAAGTGATAATATCTGTGTGTGTATATATATAGTAAAGATAGATCATGTGCAGTGGCACCATTTCTTGATTAATGAAATCTGTGACAAGTGGTCTCTTCTCTCATTATCTTTCAAGTTTCAACAGTTCTCTAAGTTCTAGTAGCTCAACTAGTAAAATTTTCAATGGTTGAATAAGAGATTTGGGGTTCAATCTCTACTTATACTGAAAACGGATTGGTGTCCTAGTTTGATGATAAAGAACTATCATCAAGAGCGAATACCATAAATTGAAACTCTTTACAAAAAAAAGTTTCAACAGCTCCGTTGAGCTTAATATCAACTTTAGTCATGTTTTTTTCGTATTTTATATTTTTCTCAAAAAAAAAAAAAAAAAAAGAGTCTTGTATATTTAACAGGTTTAGCACCTATAACACGTGTAAAAACAAATATATCACACGTGCATAACTTTTTAGAAAGTTCAATTTATTAGTCTGCTGAGGCCTCTAACGGCTAGTTGGTTATCTCTCTCAAACTACTATAAAGAGAGCTCCAATACTATTTCTCATTTAAGTTGCTAGTTGTGCTAATCAATTATATACTAGTTATTTTCATTCTCTATTTTCTCATTGAAATTTTTCAAGGGATCAGAGCCTACGATCATGGCTCCATAACCACAAAATCTGAATCAACCACCACAAACTCTTACACCACCTGTGTTCACTTTGATTGTTGGAATCAATAATGCTTGAGAGGTCTGGAAGACTCTAGAGCAATGATTCACATCAACATCAAGAGCAAACATATTGAATATGAAATTGGAGTTTTAGAGTATCAAGGAAGGAAATGATACAATCTATCCATGGCTTTCTACAGCAAATCAAAACAGCAAGAGATCGTCTACTTTCTGTTGGAGTAGCAATTGATAATGAAGAATTGCTATGCATTATACTCAAAAGGCTTGCCCAACGAGTATGCCCAAAGGTGGACATTAATTGCATGAAATCATTGAAATATCACTGGGATAAGATTTCAATGAGATCTGGTTAGGTTGGGTTAACCCAACTAGGTCTAACATCTATATAATAACTAATAGTCGAAACGTTTGACTTTTTGTTAACGCTCTTTATTGTGCCATATGGCTACACAAATTAATGCCACACTCACATTTTAAAACACCCCAAAAAAGTGCCAATTCGATTTGGTGGTTTATGCGAACCATTCAATGCTATTCTTAATATAGTTAATTTTTCAATTGCCTTATTGATACAACGTTCTGTCTTAGTAGTTACAAAATATCAAACAAACGGTTCTTTCTAATCTCTTTCATTATCTATACTCTTCTCTCTCTCTCTCCTTCACTCTAACATTTATTTCCTTTCTATACTTTTTTTGAATCAGTTGTCCCAAATAAGTGTTCCTCTATTTGCTATTGAACAATCTCAAAACCAAGACTTTTGTCAAGTGCCAAATCAAGTTCAAAGGTCTGCACTTCTCATTTTATTACGCCTTTTTACCCTTCTGATCATTCTAGAATATATACTCTCATAAAATAAAATGCCAAATTATACCCATACAAAATCCAAACCATCGCATAAACAAATTTGGCCCCCCAAACTGTCCCTATAATTTTTTTTAAAGATAAGATTCTCATCCTATATAGTGATAAACTTTGTTTATCCCACACCAAAAACAGAAATAAATAAATAAATGGGCATTCAAAAAAACTAGGATGTATACAAATTTTTTTTGAACAATTATCTCAAAAAAAAAAGGGGCTTCAGTTTTGCCTCTTTGTCATTTAAAAAAAGAAAAACAAACTTACATTGGAGAGTTGGAGTTGACCATGAAAGGAGACCCATTTCTTGTTCTCTCTCTAACTCCTTAGTATTCGGCATCTAGACTCACTATTTAGTTTGATTTTTCTTTCTTCTTCTTTTTCTTCTTCTTCGTCCTTACTTCTTTATCCCTTTTACAATTTTTAACTTATGAGTCATGAATCTCTAAGTCGAAGGTATCTTTTTTCACAGTACTATTTGCTGGATTGCTCCAACTCCTACCATGTGTGTGGCTCACGTGTTTTGGCCACCAGCTTTCACCCACTTCAATATATTTACAATTTTACCACTACACAACCTTGGTGTGATGGTCACTTCACAAGTATAAGTTGTTAAGTTCTAAATGTTTAGAGCAATTGACAAATCGTGAACACAAACTTGTCTAGATATAGATCTTAGAGTCTATAGGTATTATTAGACATTGCTCAAAGTGATTCAAGTCAAGATTCAAGAACATACAAGCTGTAGGAAGAAGATTTCATAATCTGTCTGGTTCGATTGATCGAAAGACAGGCTCGATTGATCGAAAGTCGTATCTGCAGAATTTTAATTAAACCCAAACAGCAGTTCAAGCCTATTAAGGATTAGGGTTTCAGATCTACTTCTCCCACTATATAAAGGAAACCCTAAACACATTTTTATAAGGCTTTTTAGAGAGAGAAGATTGTGCCTCTTTTGTATTTAGGGTTTTGTTCCTAAAAAGCTCTCTCATATCTTCTATTGGTGTTATTACTTGAAGAATCTCAAGATCCGGTATTGTAGAAGTTGCTGCCTTCTCTAGTCATCGAAAGTGTTGATGATCTAAACCTTCAAGGGTGGTCTAGGAGTCACAAACAGAAGAGTTTGTGTTGCTAAACCATTGAGTGGGATCTCAAAGTTACAAATGTGGGTGTTTGTGTTTTGCAAAGGCCAAAGAAAGAAGGAGTCCGTGGTCTCGGAGCTTGCACGTGGTCGTATCAATAAGTTTCTACTGATGGGTAGCGATAGGATGTTAGTGGTCTAAGTTGCAGTTGTAAAATTTCGATTCTTTCTAGTGGATTTGCTTTTTACCTTAAGGATAGCTAGGTTAAATCCTCTTCAGGTTTTTTACAGGTTTGGTTTTCCTGGGTTATCATATCGTTGTGTTTTTTATTTTCTACTGCTATACATTGATATGATATATTTGTGTTAACATAGATTTGTTAATTTGACTAAATAATCAATTGGCTGATTACCTAGGCTAATCTGATTGTGGTTTTAAGGGGTCTAAAAACCATCATAAGTGCTTGTGGTGTGTAGGGGGTAAAGGCCAAGGTTCAAGTCTCTAAGAGAGAGTTTCATACACATATACACTTAGTAGAATTTCTATCTTGTATTAAAAAAAAATTAATAATTTTATTTGTTAATTTTACCATTTCATTAGTTTTTTTAAAGGACAATAATGATGAGCCTGAAGATATTGTTCGTCTAGGCATAGCAATGGACGAGGAGCAAACCATAAATGAAGCTTTTATTGATTGAGCCGTTACGACTGGATGAAGTAAAGAGGGTAACAGCTCAGAGGTCTCCATATCTCGGCATTAAGTGCCAGAGGGAATTAAACCACCATTAATTGTGGTTCCAACGGCTAGGAAAGCAGAAGCCTATATAAGGCACATCCAACCAAAGGTAAAACACATTATCAGAATTTTACTATCGGAGGCTCATCAGCTAACACTACGTCGGTGACCTATCTGTTACCTTTCTCTACTGTCTTGCAAGTCACGCCGGAGCCATCTAGACAATCCTAACCCTTGACGAGTTTGACTTCATCAGTTTGGCGTTGTTTGTGGAAAACACCTTCTTTTTCCTAATCCTAAGGACAGATATGTTGCCCTACCTTTATTGTCATCTAGATGGAGTCCAGTGCGCAACCAGAGTCAACCGCCTTGGCACTGTAGGTCTAAGCTCTCATGGCCAATGTAGAAGAACTAACGAAACAAAATCAGGAGATGAGACACCGACTGCAACAAGAAGAGAACCATTCACCAAGAAGAGCCGAAAACAACAGGAATGAGGATGAAGCGCGAGACCCAGAGGGCAGTTAAGGGGGAGATAGCCTGAGGAGAACAAAGTGGTTCAACAAGGCAAGCAACGACCTCCTGAGGAGCATAAGGAAAGAGGTGGACGATCTCAGGAATGCAATGAAGGGGAGAATAGAAAAAAATTTAGATGGGATGGTGAGAAGAATGATTCCCCGTTTACACTGAAAGTCCTTGAATGCCCCCTCCCACCGAAATTTTGACTACCATAGCTAGAATCATATGATGGGTTGAAGGACCCACTGGATCAGATCAACACCTTCAAGATGACTTTGAGCCTACAGCAAACGGATGAAACAATGTGTCGATCCTTCCCCACGACCCTCAAAAGAGAAGCCTAAGTGTGGTTCAGTAAATTGGCACAATCTTCTATTAACGATTTCGATCAGCTTAGTAGCCTGTTCGTGCATCACTTTGTAGGAGGACAGCGCCAAAAGAGGCCAATAGATCATTTATTAACGATTTGACAAGGAGAAGGAGAGTCAATAAGATCATATGTGAAGCGGTTCAATAGAGAAGTGCTAGAAGTGGATGAAGCTAAGGACCAGGTACAATTAATGATGTTCAAAGCTGGGCTAAGATCTAAAGAGCTCGTCATGGCACTTGCTAAGAGTCCTCTAGCGTCAATGACGAATTTGCTTATAAAAGCTCAAAAGTACATGAATGTAGAGGATGCTTTGGTAGCAAAAGAGGTAAGTGGACCTCGAACATCCAAGGCAGGCTCTCAAGATGACCAGAAAGGGCAGAAAAGGGAAAGAAAAGATCACCCGTCTAACAATGACATGGGCAAGTGAAGGGACGATAAGGCTCGAAAAATGGTAAACTTCACACCCTTGGTAATGTCCATTAACCAAATTTTAATGTAGATTAAGGACGACCACCAGCTTAGGTAGCTGAAGCCATTGAGTAGTTCACCCAATGTCTGAAACAAGAAAAAGTATTACCATTTCCACCGGGACCATAGGCATTACATTGACAAATGCAGAGATCTCAAAAAACAGATAGAAGAATTAATCTAGAAGGGAAGATTACAGAAGTTTGTCAAGAAAAACATGTATGGACGACTAAAGCAAGAAGATCGAACTAGGTCAGAGAAAAAGCCTAGAGACGATGATAAGTCGCAAGAATGACCAAAAAGTGTGGTAGGGGAGATAAGGATGATCAACGGTGGTCCAATGACGGAGGGCTCGTTCAGATCCCTCAAGAAGTCACAACAAAGATAGGTCAATAGTGTCCACATGATACCACCGACGAAAACATGAGAAGGGAGGCAGCGGACATGGTTTTCTTAGAAGGAGACGCTAGAGGAGTTAAGCAACCACATGATGAACCCCTGGACATCATGCACATGATAGAAGGATTCAACACCAGAAGAATTCTAGTGAACAATGGAAGCTCCGTCGATATCATTTACCTTTCCGCATTCCAACAGTTGAAAGTAGACCCAAGCAGGCTTTGTCCATTCAAGTCTCCCCTCGTCAGTTTCAGTGGGGATAGGGTTTATCCAAAAGGGAGATAAAGATGATTAACAATGGTCCAACGATAGGGGGGCTCATTTAGATCCCTCAAGAAGTCACAACAAAGACAGGTCAACAGTATCCACATGACACCACCGACGAAAAACAAGAGAAGGGAGGCAGCAGACATGGTTTTCTTAGCAGGAGACGCTAGAGGAGTGAAGCAACCACATGACGACCCCCTGGTCATCATGCTCATAATAGAAGGATTCAACACCAGAAGAATTCTAGTGGACAATGGAAGCTCCGCCGATATCATTTACCTCTCCGCCTTCCAACAGTTGAAAGTAGACCCAAGCAGGCTTTGTCCATTCGAGTCTCCCTTTTTCAGTTTCAGTGGGGATAGGGTTTATCCAAAGAGGATAGTAACCTTGACAGTTACAGCAAGCATGTACCCTTAGTAAATAACAAGGCAACTCAATTTCTTAGTGGTAGATTGTCCCTCGTCCTACAATGTCATCATTGGACGACTAACTCCCAACTACTGGAAAGCTGCAACTTCAACATACTACTTAAATGTAAAATTCCCTACAGAAAATGGGGTAGAAGTGATTAAAGGAAACCAAGTTCTGGCTTGTGAATGTTATCAAGAAGTATTGGCATCTAAGGAGAACCACACATGGATAATCGAGGAAGAAAGCCCAGAGATGGTAAAGGCATTAGAGACAGTTGAACTAGTGGAAGGAGAACCCGCAAAGATAAAAACATAGGAGTAAACCTTGATCCTGCTATGAAGAAAGGGATAATGGAGTTCCTGAAAAGGAATTTGGGCGTCTTCACATGGAGCCATGAAGACATGCCCAGCATTTCAGAGGACGTCATCCAACACAGACTAAGAGAATCTCCAACAGTCAATGCATAGCCAAAATATAGAGAATATTTTACATTGTTCATGCTCTATATGCTCCTGTTCATGCTTCAACAGCTTAGTTATATCCGGAAATTTTTTTTGCTAATGAATAGTAGCTCATCAAGTCTGATGAGCTACTGTACATGAGCAATTGAATTTCTTGCATTAAAATATTATACCAACTCCTTATTTTATCAATTCTTTCTCTCTCATCTGGATTTCTTTTTTTCTCTCATTCTCTTCGTTGCTTCCTTTTTTTTTTTTTTTTTTTTTCCCTTTCATTCTCTCATTCTCTCCGTTGCCGTTGCTTCTTTTTTTCTCATAAACCAAATGAAATCAAAAAAAGAAAAAAAAAAAGAAAAAAAAAGAAAAAAGAGTAAAGAGAGAGACCTATTCATGAGCAAAAGAACTAATCCAAACACAAAACACAAACCACAAAACAAAATCCAATTCTTAAAATTTGAATTAGAACAAGCAAGCATTAAAAAAAAAAAAAAAAAACAAGCAGATCTGACCCAGCCTAACGGTGGAGATGCTGGAGCGACGGTGGAGATGCATGCGGTGGAGGCCCAAGCTGATCTCTCCCAGTCTTTCTCCTCTCTCTCTGTCTCTGTCTCTCTCTTTTCTCTGATGAGAAGAGCAATTTTTTTTTTTTTTTGAGGAACAGAGGAGCAAATGAGATGTTGCTGGAAGGTTCTGGAGGAGAAAAAGAAATAAAAGAAGGGGGATAGAGGACACGTGTGTGGAGGAGAATGAAATGAAAGAATAAAAAATAATATAAAGAATAAAAAATCCTAATTGAGAAATTTTAATACAATATTTTCACAATAAATTTTAAGTAACAAATTGTTATTAGTTAATATTGGCAAGAAAAAAAATAATTTCAGTGGTGAGTTCAAATAGAATTAGTAACAACTTTCCACATAAATTTTGTTGTGAAAGTATTGCAAAAAATGTTGTAAATATAACACTTTTCATTAAAAAATATAATTGTTGGGAATAAATATAGGAAGAATAAATTATGATAAAGAATGAATGAAGAAATAATATTTAAATGAGATAGAGAATGGGATAGAGAATCTATTGGAAGTGTATTTGAAAAAGTGGGTATGTAAAAGCTAAATGTCACTGTTCATTCTCCAAACAGTACAAAAATTTGTTGAAACTGTTGAAGATGCTCTAAACATGGATCTAGAGAAAAAGCTCGTCCATCAAAGGAGGAGAGTCTTCGCGCTCGAAAGGAACAAGGCCATCAGGGACGAAGTCAATAAGCTCCTGGCTGCCAAATTTATCTAGGAGGTATACTACCCGGAGTGGTTGGCTAATGTCGTCATGGTGAAAAAAGCAAACGAAAAATGGAGGATGTGTATGGGTTTCACAAATCTAAACCAAGCCTGCCCTAAGAACAGCTTCCCTTTACCACGAATTGATCAACTCGTTGATTCTATAGCAGGACAAGAGCTCCTAACATTTATGGACGCGTTCTTAGGGTACAACCAGATCCAAATGTCAGAAGAAGATCAAGAGAATACAACCTTCATCACCAGTCAAGGACTCTACTATTATATGGTCATGCCATTCGGATTGAAGAAAACAGGAGCTATTTATCAGAGGTTGCTAAATCAAATGTTCAGTAAGCAAATTGGAAGAAACATGGAGGTGTACGTGGACGACATGCTCGTCAAAAGCAAAGAGGTGGAAAGTCATTTGGACGACCTCGACGAAACCTTCAAGACCTTGAGAAGATACCAGATGAGATTGAACCTAGCGAAGTGTGCGTTTGGAGTTTCTTTGAGAAAGTTCCTTGGCTTTATGGTGTCACAGCAAGGAATAGAAGCCAATCTGAAGAAAGTGAAAGCCATACTAGACATGACCTCACCTAGGAATGTCAAGGAAGTGCAAAAGCTGACAAGAAGAGTGGTAGCCCTCAATCACTTTGTCTCGAGGGCGACGGACAAATGCCTCCCCTTCTTCAAGACTTTCAAGCAAGCCTTCACATGGATCGACGAATGCGAGGCGGCGTTCCAGGAAATAAAATGATATTTGAGTAACCCACCACTATTGAGCTCATCTAAGGAAGGCAAAGACCTTGATAGGCCAAGAATGTATTGACCTCTTGTAATAAATTAACCAATTGATTTAGCTAAGTTAATTAATTAATTCAATTAACATGCAAAATGCATGGTAGCTCAAAAAAATCATTAATTAACTAAAGTGCAGTAAAAATTAAATTGACACGGTGATTTATTTACGAATTGGGAGAACCTACACGGCAAAAACACTATCAGGTGATTTTAAGGTCACCACTCCCGAGAATCCATTATTATCAAAACAAGCGGTTACAAGTAAAGGAATCCCAGTACCTTATACCAACCTACAGTTGAACTTTTACCCCAATACCCAATTGGACTTGTTCTGTAGTGACAATCTCTATTTTCAATGCATGGCTCCTAGTACGTGACTAACCAATAGATGCGCGGATTCCAGTACGTGACTTAATTACCAACTTGAGAAAGATGTTGGTTGCAAAGTTCTTCAGTTCATCACACGATGAAGATCACAAAACTCCTTGGTCACAAAACCCTAAGGTGTACAAACACAGCAGCTTCTTCAAGAGAAAGATGAAATAGGGCAAATTCTGTCTCCGGTCACAATTTGCATGAACACAACTTTGCTTCACACTTGCGCAACTTTTGACGGCCTTTAACATAATCCTTATATGTGTTTATGGTTGTGAGAATAGACAGCCCAAACATATACCCACGGATTGGATGAAAATCAGCCCTGAAAAACTGAATTTCATAAACCTCGATTGATAGATAGCTATCTATCAAGACAGCTGTTCAGCATCAGACTTCAGCAGCTTTTAAACCTCGATAGATGCTAGCTATCAAGCTTTAAAAACCAACACTTCTTCACTTGTTTCTTGGACAGATTTGCATGGCTTCAACACTTGAACTTGAAACCTTGTTCCTTGAAGTATTAAACACATCCTAGATCTACCCAATTACAAGTAAGGTGCGTTTTGTCAAAGGATTAGCCAATTACATAAAATATTGATATATGTTCCTAACATTGAATCACATATATCCTAACAGACCTATACCTATATCTAGCTATCTCTGCCATGGCAGTAAGCACAACCCTGATTTAAAAGGAATCAAGGATCCACCACCCTGTATACTACGTGAGCCAATATTTTCAGGGAGCAGAGGCGAAATATCCATGCATCGAGAAGATCACTTTCTCTCTAATCGTTTCCTCTCAAAAGCTGCGTTCTTACATTCAAGCAAATTCGATCCTCGTCATGGCAGACCAACCAATCAAGAACGCGATGAACAAACTAGAAGCAGCAGGCCTAATGGTACAATGGGCAGTCGAGTTGGGCCAGTTTGACATCGAGTACAGATCTTGAACAGCAATAAAGGCCTAGGTGTTAGCAAACTTCATTGCCAAATTCACCATGCCCGAAGATAGCCCGATGAGCATAGTAGATTTATGGACGGTACAAACCGACAGATCATCGGCAAAAGGAAAGGGCGGAGTTGGAGTCATCATAACCTCATCGAAAGGGGACATCCTAAAATACGAGGTCCAACTCCAGTTCCCAGCCACCAACAACGAGGCAGAGTACAAAGCCATATTGACGGGGCTCAAGTTAGCAAAATCCATGGAAGCCAAAAATGTACTCTTGAAAGTGACTCCAGGTTAGTGATCAAGCAAGTCAAAGGGGATTAAGAAGCAAAGGAACAGAGAATGCATAAGTACTTGAAGTTGACAAACCAACTTGCTAGAGGCATGGAACAGGTAGAATTTGCATAAGTCCCATGGAGTTTGAACATAGAAGTGGATGAAGTAGCGAGACAAGCATCTTTAGAAGCCAAAGACGATTCGCTGGGGATAAAAATGGAGGTACAAAAATTCCCTAGCATTGAGGAATTCCACATGTTTGCAATACAAAGGGGCACGGGTTGGATGACACCCATCACGTCCTACCTGAAGGACAGTTACCTGCCTTCAGATCTGGACGAGGCAAGAAGGATAAAGAAGTGAGCTGCTAGATTCACACTCCTAAATGACGTGCTTTACAAAAGGGGATTTTTTTCTCCCTTACTTAAGATGTGTCAAACCAGACGAAGCGAGATATGTCTTAGAAGAAGTTCATGATGGCATTTGTGAAGATCACTCGGGGCCGAGGTCCTTGATATCAAAGATCACCAGAGCAGGCTATTTCTGGTCAATGATGTAGAAAGAAGCCAAGGACTTTGTCAAAAGGTGTGACAAGTGCTAGAGGTATAGGAATGTCTAGAGAACACCAAGAGAGAAAATGATGATCATAACCTCCCCATGGCCATTTGCACAATAGGGGATCGACATAGTGGGCCCCTTACCCCAAGGTTCGGCATACTGAGGATGATCATATCAGACAATGGCAAGTAGTTCGACAACCAGGCATTTCGTTCTTTCTACTCAAGGCTCGGAATCCAAAACTAGTTCTCGTCACCTGGGCACCCACAAGCTAACGAACAGACGGAGGTAACCAATTGAACCTTGCTAAAAGCCATCAAAGTTCAACTAGAGGGGGCAAAGGGTGCATGGCCTAAAGAATTACCAAGTTTCCTTTGGGTCTACAGAACCACGGCCAGGACACCAACAAGAAAGATGCCATTTAATCTTACCTATGAAACAGAAGCAGTAATTCTTGTCGAGGTTGGAGTCACTAGCATAAGGAAAGAGTTTTTCAACGAAGAGACCAACAACGATCAACTAAGGACAAATCTGGATTGCCTTGATGAGACGAGAGATGAAGCATCCAAAAGAATGACAAGGTACCAACAAAAGATGGTCGAATACAATGACCATAGAGTAAAGCTCAGGAGATTCAATATAGGAGACCTCGTCTTATGAAAGGTTACGCTTGCAATAAAGGACCCAACTTATGGAAAGTTAGGACCAACCTGGGAAGGCCCCTACAAAGTTACTCACTACTTGAGACAAGGAAGTTACCACTTGGAGTCCATGGATAACAACAAGTTAATCCATCCTTGAAATGTTGAACACCTAAAGAGGTATCATCAGTAAGGGTATAATCATTTGTAATTGTTGACAAATTCTTATTTCACTCTAAAGCAGTTCAATAAAAGAATTATTCAAGTCATAAGCTTCCATAAAAGTGCTAACAACTGACGATGCTGGTGACACGACAAGGCCAGTGACATAAATCCTCCAATGGATACAAGTCACATGACGAGGCCAGTGACATAAATCCTCACACGAAGAGGCCAGTGACATAAATCATTCAATACGATACAAGTCACACAACGAGGCCAGTGACATAAATCCTCCAATAGATACAAGTCACATGACGAGGCCAGTGACATAAATCCTCTCATGGATACAAGTCACATGACGAGGCTAGTGGTAGAAGTCCTATAAAGGACACAAATCACATGACGAGGCCGGACCATTAAAGGACATAAATTGCATGAAAAATCCAATGACGAACTAAAGTCACACAATGACAAGGACATAAATTACGAAGTGGATGATGAGCCTGACGGCATCTCAAACTCTCTTCTCAAAAGAAAAAGGTTAGTGGGATAAGGCAGAATCACTGCAAGAGACAAAATGCAATGCTCAAAATAAAAAGCTTGTAAAAAAGCCCAAAAACAAATAGGGCACCCAAAACATAAACTATTCAAATATAAATGCATAAAACCCCAAAAGAAACGGGGCACCAAAAAAGAAAAAAAGAAAAAAAAAGAGCAAACCTTTTTTGGCAAGAAAAATTCAAGCAGTAGGATTGTCACCACCATCACCAGCCCCCTCATCCACATCACCCCCAAAAGCAGCATCTCCAGCAGCATTGGCTTCCTTGGCTTCCATTTCCTTGTCCACGGCCTCAAAGTCCAGGTTGTCCAGATCCATTCCAGGGTTATGCTTAGCTAAATACCTTCTTAGCAACTCAAAACCCTTAAAGTACCAGCTGATAAGGATGCCATTGTACTCGTCGATGAGCTAGAAAGCTTGCACTATGTCATTTCCAGCCACAGAAGCCTCACGCTTGGCCGCTTGGAGTTGCTCATCTTTTTGCTCTGTCAACAATCTCCCCACTTTGAGATCGTTAGTTAAGGTCTTAATCTGCTTCATCCGGTTCCCACTATCAATTGTCGTTATCAGTTCCTTCCTCAGCGTAGAAGTTTCGGCCTCCAATGCATCCACCTTAGAGTTGGCCATGACGACCCTCTCCTCGATGGTAAGATACTCAGTGGTAATGTGGAGCATCTCTCACAAAACCTTAAAAAAAAAAAAAAATGAGGTAAGGACTGTTTCGAGAGACAAAGATGATTGAGATGAGAGCAAGCTTGGGTAAAGGACGTACCTAGACGAGCTTATGAATGTGACGACTCATTAACTTGTGGGAAGGTATGGTGCTCAAACCTTTCAACTCGTCAGGAGTAAAAATGTTGTAGGCTTTCCCCATGGCGGTGGCAGCATCATCCCAAACGTTAGAGTCCATCTTACTCTTTCCCTTGTTGCTGCCTCGGGCTTTCTTTGGACAAGGAGTGATCTCCTCAATGGAAACAACAGGAGAGGCCACCTTAGGGTTAGAAGCGACAAGAATGGACGCAGTAGTCTTAATGACCTCCTTCGTCACCCAAGGCCGCTTTTGGCCGATGCTAAACAAGGGCTTATTCTTCCTAGCCCTCAGTTTGACATACATTTCTTGATTAAATTTAGTCGTCATCTTTACAAGGAGCGACATAAACAAGATATCAGCATAAGACTCACATACAAAAAAATGGGTAAAAGAGGAAAAACTTACTTTTTTCTTCTCTGGCTATTACTTGCAAGACGTAAAGAGAAGGATCGGAATCTAGAAAATGACGAGCCAAAGTTCGAGGGTCGATCAACTTGTCAAAATCATTAATGATCTTCACGTAGTCTGAAGCATCCTTAACACGACCTTTATACCTGTTCTTCAACTTAGGACGAACCTTTGTTGAAAGAAAAGAAGAAAAAGCAAGTGTTAGGGCTAGACAAAACAAAGAAAAACTTCCCAAAGAAGAGAAAAAGGAAGAAGGAAAAAAGCACCAATTTTGGGTGTCCCCTACCTACACTGTAATCTAGGGACATCTCCCTAGAAGTCATCTGAAAAAGTCTCCTAACTGTCACCAGACACAAAAAATATCTAGATTTCTAATAACAGAATGACGAAGGGAGACTGCCAATGAGCCTAGCTTTCCTATCCCAAGGCACCAACTTGTAATACCCAAACTCTTTCAACTCTTTCAGACGATATAAATACAGAAGCTTGTCCACCCGGATCACATCACCCTAAATTACTATCATCCAAATCTCCATACAACTAATGATGATTCACCAGGAATTTGGCATAAGTTGCCTAGGTGATATGCCCAGATGATGGAGAAGCTCCATTATAAAAGGGTGGATGGGGAATCTGAGGCCACTCAAGAAGGTAGCTTCATAAAAATACACCTCCCTAGGGTTGAAGGCATAAGCCTTCTCGCCTAAACAAGGAAGGCGAATTCTAGTTTCTTTAGGAAGCTGGAACCTATCTCTAAACCTAAAAAGAGTGTCCACGTCTAGGGAACACATTTCTTTAAGAGTGTGGAAGGCTCTCAGCATAGTTTAAGAAGAAGAAGAAGGGTTTAAGGACGAAGGCGCCAAAATAGCAGTATTAACTTCCATAACTTTATCACTAGAGGATAGACCTGTGTCTAACTCACTAGACCTCACCTCCATCGACATCCCTCGAATGGATCAAAACCAATCTAAATATTGAAGCAACAATGGAGAAAGGTTAGCCAACACTATCCCTAGGGACAAAAGGCCCAACCTTTGGGCAACCACCAACAGACCCAAGAAGCGCCCCTAAACGGACAAAAAGGAAAGAGAGAGGACAAAGACACCTAACCTCAGAATGATCACACATCAAGGTAAGAAAAGTAAAGTAGGAATCCCTAATTGAAATAGAGTAAAGGGAAATCAGGCAGAGAAAAGGGGAAGATTGTACTTGAGAAAAAAGAAGTGAAGTGGCCTGAACTCAGAGAAAGGAGAGGACTCAGAAATGGAGAAAGTGTAGAAATGGAGAAGAAAACAAAAACGAGAAAGGAAGAAGAAAGAGAAACGCATTTAAAGCCTTCCCCAAAAAATCGAGACGTGGGAAACCTAAATACTTTGTTGAGGAATGTGCCCATGTCCAGCCAATCAAAACGTGACACGTGGCCCACTAGTATGCAGCACCGTCACGTCGCCATATATGTGATAGAAATGGAATCCCAAAGGCCACACTCAGTGTGGGGCGACCCTTCACATTCCTTAGATCGTTAAGAAAGTTGATGACCAAGGAATGGGGGGCAACTGATGAGCCCGAAGATATTGTTCATCTAGGCATAGCAATAGACGAGGAGTAAACCATAACTAAAGCCCTTATTGACTAAGCTGTTACAATTGGACGAAGTAAAGAGGGTAACAGCTTAGAGGTCTCCATATCTCAGCATTAAGTGCTAGAGGCGTTACCCAAACAGGGAATTAAACCACCATTAATTGTGGTTCCAATAGCTAGGAAAGCAAAAGCCTATATAAGGCACATCCAACCAAAGGTAAAACACATTATTAGAATTATACTCCCATTAACCAGAGTTTTCTCATTATCTCTCTCTCTCTTTCTAACTTTACCATCGGAGACTCATCGACTAGCACCACGTTGGTGACCTATCTGTTACCTTTCTCTACTATCTTGTAGGTCACACCGGAGCCATCGGGATGATCCTAACCCCTGACAATTTTGACATCAGCAAATAACATTTCATTCCTTTCTTTCCAATTTCCAAAAAGTGAATTTTGACACTTGATGTAGTTTTCTTTGTTTGTTAGCAAAACACTTCTTGCTATTTTTATCATCATTTTTTGCTCCGTACTCCGCTCTATTTTTTTTTTTTTTTTTGGAACCAACTTATTTTTACCCCCTCCTATTACTAAAATAATTTTAATTATTTACTGCAAGTTCCAAGTAACTTAACTGGTAAAAATTTTTATGATTGAATAAAAGATCTGTGGCAAGTTTATAGGCTACTACCGAGTTTGGATTACCTCATTCTTTTCTTAGAATTTAAAATAAAATAGTTCGAGTTGCGAAATAAGTAGCAAGTTGTAATTATCTCTAAAAAAAATTAAAAAAAGTCAGTAATAAAGAAATTTAAATTTAATTATGTTTTACTTATGTCTATTAAACAAAAATAAATAAACATTCAATATAAAACCATTAATTAGATCACTTCTGCACTATTATTGATCTACATTATTTAGGTTTACCTCTCTCTTTATAATTATGACCATATCATTCATTTAATTGAATGACCATAGTTTAGCTTAAGATTGTCTAATTTTCATTCTTTTGATATTTGATAGACTAATGATACACCTTATATTGAAGATTTGCATTCTTCAAGTACTGTACTTTGTGAGATCATATTAACTGCAATTTCATTGTCTAATTGATTACTATTCAATGATGTTATTCTACTTCTACCTTTGCATTCTGAATATGTGGAAGCAGCCATGGGGTCTTGGATGTACAAATACTTAAAATCGTTTTTTGTTCAATCAATTCAATGATGGTTTGTTACATATCTTGAAGGCTTTATTTCTAAACTTTTTAAACAACTCAATCAAATTTGGATTAAAGAGGAGTAATTGGGAAAAAATTAGAGCATTTAGCAATAGTAATACTAATTATGGTTGGCTTTCATATGAGCTGCTACACTGATATTTCTTTTTTAGTTTTATTTCATCTATTAAGTGCATATGATGCCATATAAACATCTGTAAGTATTAATTGCATCGATTATCTTGATAATTCTTAATAGGACATTTCTTAAAGATTTTTTTTTTTTTTTTTTCATTTTTCACAGCCAATATTATGTTTGTTTCAATTCAAGACAAACATGATTAAATTACACATCTATGTAAAGTTTTCCCGTGCATCGCATGAGTTTGCAACTAGTATCTATTATAGAAATAGCTACAACTCAGCCCAATTTTTTATTTTATTTTTTTGACTGAGGCCCAATTTCTTTAGAACCACCTAGGAGTTTATTTCTCTAACAAGTTTAAGGCCTTCCTCACTACAAATTTATGTCCAATCACATACACAGCTAAACCCATCAGAATTCTTAAGCGCAACCCAGTTACACGAACAGACCGCCCAAGACCCATCATGTCGGATCGGTCAGGTTGGCCATTCAGTCCTAACAGCTATTGTCCTTATTTAAATCAAAGTAATTTTGATCTAAACCCAAATAGTATCAACCAGAGCCCAACCCGTTACTAGGTCAAGTTTTTTTTTTTGTTGATATAAAAGGTAGAAACTAGGTCAAGTTTTAAACGCCTGTTTCCCTAGGTTTTCACTTTTGAGATAAAGGAAAAGAGTTTGTGGCTGGTGCAAAGCGTGGGTGACAGTGCTCGACAGAGAAACCAATCGATCAATCAAATATGGAGAGTCTACCGCAACAATTGTTGGAAGAAATACTGTTAAGGGTTCCAGTGAAATCTATGATTTGTTTCAGGTGCGTAAAAAAGTCATGGCACACTCTTTTCCAAGACCTGACTTTCATCACGAAACACTTCCGCCAACATCTTTCTTATAAACACCCTAGTCGTCTCATAAGGTGCGACCGCAACAAAAACATGAGATGTATTCTTTACACGGTCAAAAAGCTTTGCGGCCCAAGTACTAACACGTTGCTGCGCTTTCATTTTGATGATGATCTTGATGATGGTGGTTTTGTTTTTTTTATCGAGGGATTTAGCATGTATTTTGACCGAATTGACATATGTGTTTGCATCAATGGCATAATATGCCTTGGACATTCCTCCGTTGGTTTTGTTTTATGGAATTCGGAAATCAAAGAATTTAAGGACGTTCCCGCACCTCCTAGCCCTAACGTTGGTTACCATAAGACCACTTTTGCATTTGGTTATGATCACTATTCTAATGAATTCAAAGTTGTTAGCATCTACACTAAATTTCAGATACATACAGGACTTCTATCTCCAAGTGTTCAGATTTACAACGAAAGTACCGGTTACTGGAGACAAATTGATACCGTTTTTGATCAATCAGTCATTTGTTTTCCTGGTTATTATAATGAATTATTCTTCAATGGAGTTTATCATTGGACCGGCTGTATTCTCATGGATGATCGCGGGCAACATTTGGAGGCCATCATATCCTTTGACATGAGAGAAGAGGTATTTCGAACCATAAAGATGCCAGATTTTGGTGATGTTTCTCATTCCAATTACTTTGGGAAGACTTTAGGTGTGTTAGGAAATTGTATTGCTTTGATTATTTATGACAAAAGAGTGATGGAGAAAAAATTTGAGATATGGGTGATGAGAGAATATGGAGTTAAGGAATCTTGGACCAATCTATATGCACTTGGACCTATTTCAGTGATTCAGAGGGGACAAGAATTATTGATGAAGGATTGGCTTTATCTTGTTGGTAATAAGCTTCTTATCCTTAAAGATAGAGGACGATTACTCTTGTTTGACTTTGTTGCTCAAAATCTTAAGAATTTTCATCTTAGAAATCCTCCAGACTCCTTTTCTTTATTACAGGTTATGGATTATGAGGAATACTAGTTTGAGTCACTGTCCTCCAGAGTTAGTGTGCCCCTTACTTCTATTATTGGTATAGCATAGTCTAGTTTTCCTCCTTTCTCTTCTGATTTTTTTTTTTTTCTTTTTTTGATGCAATAGGATTTGAAATTCCAGGATAATTGCTCTATCATCAAGTGTAAAAGAGTCATCAAACTCTTTTTTTAATTAGTTATGATTGTTTGATTCAAAGAATGTGATATTTTATCGTATATAAATATTGGGTAATTGAATTTCAATTCTCCATTCCTATTTAGTTCTCAAATTTTTTAATGGATCAGTATAGTATTAATTTGTCATGCATTGAAATTGTTATAAAATTTTAGGGGAAATATATTATGTGAACTATTTTGGTTGTGAATCTACCTTTATCAATGCTGGCTAGATTTTTCTTCATGAAGACAGGGAATTGTGTAGACTTTTCTTCAAAACATCTCTGCTATTTTTTTCTTTAATGTCTAGTTGATCAAGGAAATTTACACAAACTTTTTTGCTTTTTCAAACACTTGTAAATGGTAAAGTGGTCAGAAAGTCTACGATTGCAAGTATTGAAGATGATGGCTATCTCTTGGTTTTTACATATTTCATATACATCTTACTAGTATCTCTAATCTAATAATTTATTTTTTCACCACACCAAAGTTGCTAAGTTATCCCCCTTTCTTATTGATTCTCAACTTATTATCTGGAATAGCAATTTTGTACTCCCATCCAAATCCACGCTACTTGTGATGGCATTGCTTTGTTAAACCTGAGCAAGTTTAAATTTCATGTTTTCATATAAATTATTTGATTATTTGATTTTGGATTAGAACAACTTTCCTGATAGCCTTGATTGGTACAAGGAAGTTGTGCTGCAATTTAGTGAAAGGGAACACAGAATAAGTTCCATGGAAAGGTAGTCTTGTCTAAATTTAATTCTTAAGGAATTAAGAATCTTCAAGCTCGCGGGCTTCCAGACTTGATCCATGCATTATAGGTTACAACTTACATGGAAAGCCTAGTTTCAACTTGCTCCTAAATAATAATTTGTATATAGTACGCTTTGGTTTTTCTTTTTTCTTTTCTAGGTTTTCAAAATGTGTGGTTTAGAGAAGGTGATAACGCATCTTAATTAAATAGATGATGTGGTAGCCAAATTTCTATCTTTTATTCCTATTCTATCTCTAGAACTTTTTGAAGGATCAATATATTGTTAATTTTTCATGACTTGGATCTATGATAAAATTTTGGGGAAGGTAAAATTATTTGAATCATTTTGATTGTCAATCTACTTGTCGAGACATATCTAGCTTCATGAAGACTAGGTAATGGCTTGCAATTTGTGCATTGAAGAGTGACTGCTCGTTAAGGGATTTAGTAGTGTTCAACATAACAACTTACCTATTTCTTACTTTCCTGTCTATTTAGCCTAGGGATCTTTACAGAGATCTAGACGAAAACACGAGTGAGCTCTAAACTCTAGATCTAAGAGAGAAAGAGAGGAAGAAAAATAAAGAGAAGAATTTTTTTTTTCCGAATAGTTTTGAAGTGTTTTTTTTTTTCAATAAAATTTAGTCTTTGTTCTCGAATAGTATTAACAACAAAATTGTTTTAGAAATAGTTAACATAAAATTTATCAATTGTAATGGACGAACATACAAGCATTGCTAACAACAATTGAAAGACTAAGGATTAAAATGACAAAAATGTCTGAGAGTTAGCGTGCCCTTTCTTGTATTAATTATTTATATACTATAAGCTAGTTTCTTTCTTTCCTCACTTTTTATTTCTTTATTTTTTGGTTGTATGCGGAATTCAATCTTTGGTTCTTTATTCGACAATAACTAACTTTACCAATTAAACTAACTTTAATCCTATGGACTAGTTTCTAAATTGAGGTCACAATTTAAAAATTAAGGAATCACTCAATTCAATTATAAGTTTTTGTTATGTCTAACCTTTTTGTACAAGTAATATATGAATTGAAACAACACGTTCATTAGTTTAGAGAAAAAAAAATAATAAAAATGTATGTTTTAGTAAGAAAAAAAAAAATCTAAGCTGTATGAAAAACCATAAATTACAATGATCTAGACAGTCACTGTTTTTTTTTTTTTAAATATGCATAATAATCTTTAAGACTTCAACTTTATCATAGAAGTGTGGATATCACTACCACTACTAACCCAATTAATTAAATGATTTTTTTTTTTTTTTTAAAATGATAGGGCTCATCTGTATAGAGATTCAAAATATGAAAATTTCCACTTTTTATGGTAAAATATTTCACATGTAAGTTGTGATTTCTTAGAATTTTTATGGACCATGCAATCAATCAATCAATCATAATATATATATATATATATATATATATATATATGTATATATTTTATATAAGCAGAGAATTCATGCTGGAGAGCGTGTGGTTCTGTCATGTGATGCACTATTTGAAAATGAAATTGAAATACTCTTAAACCATAAGATAAGAACAAAAATAAATAGGGACTTTGGTTTCTTTAGTTACATGTTTCAATACTTTTCCAATTAAAGAATAAGGATTCTTTGTATGACTTTTTGTTTCCTTTGGTTTAATGTTTCAAGCTAAACCTCTTACACTTCTACTCTTTTATATACACCTGTCCACAGCCCTTCCTATTATCTCATCTCAACTACATCTCAACAAAGAATGATTTCATTTACCGTCAATCTTTCAATGACACCTACCTAGCTCCACTATTGTCATCCTATTTGATCTTAACATGTATGAGTTGACAATGACTAAGGAAGAGGGCTTGCATTTTTTATTGAGTGACTATGGCTTATGGTATTGATGTTGAAGTCAGACGTTGTGGGTTTTGTAAATATTGTGATTAGTTTTGGGTCTTTGGGTGTTTGGTGTGGGAAAGGTATAAATGTATTTTTTTTTTAGAACTAAAGAAATATAGGAAGAAACATTCTATAGAAAGAAACTGGATTCCAATTGTTGTATAATTTTGTGTCATGTGTCCTACTTAAGTTTTTTTTTTTTTTTTTTTTTTTTTTTTTTTTTTTTTTTAATTTTTGTTCTATATATGTGAGTTAATATTATGCAAAAGATAAAGAGTCTAATATAAATATCAAAAACTCAATAAACAAAAAAAAGAGAGTAAACTCACATGTATATCAAAAAACAAAAAAGCAAAAAGAAAAAGAAAAAAAGAGAGAGTAAAACTCATGTATATATAATATATCTATAGTTTAAAAGATATGTAACACTTACACTAGGTATAATTTGAACCCATATATGTGTGTAATTGTGATTGTTTTTAATTGTAGCATGCATATGCATGGGTTATACACTAATTTAGTGTAATATCGATATGAGCCACAATGATAAAAGTAAAAGTCAATGATGATTTTAGAGTGTTTTTTGTGTTTTTTTTTTTTTTTTTTAATTTTTAAAAAAAATGTGTAGGCCTAGTTAAAGGCAATTAAATCTTGATAAATGTATATGTTTTTAGCTGATTTTTCTTTATTTTATCACATTCTCTATATGCCAGTATTGCTTATAAATGATTTCCTTTCGTTAATGAAATAGGTGTCTGAAATTTGGCGCTTCGTATTTTACTATGAAAATAGAGTAGTTGAGGAAGTGCTTGGAAGGTTGCTTAAATTTCTTTAATTTTAGAAAATGAAAGTATTTTATGCTTTTGAATTTCAATTTATAGCATTCAAATTTCAAAATCATTTAATCAATTTAAAAAAATAAAGTCTACAAATATTATAATATGTTAGCCTTAGAAATGTCGAAAAACTTGATTGTTCCAACCTTAGAAATTTAGAATCATATTATTATCCATGTATCAATTTTTATTTTTATTTTTTCCTTTGGATTTAAACCACTTTTAAATTTGAGAAGACCCAAATGGATCTTAAGAGAGAGTGTCTATAACTAAAAATTTCATCACTCCCAAGAATCCACTATTATCAAACACAAGCGGTTACAAGTGACTAAAACACAAACTTTGAGAAAGATGTTGGCTACAAAGTTCTTCAGTTCATCCACACGATGAAGATCAAGAAGCTCCTTGCTTACAAAACTCTACGGCGTACAAACGCAGCAACTTCTTCAAGAGAAAGATGAACTAGGATAAATTGTCTTCGGTCACAATTTGAGTAAATAATCACTTTGCATCAAGTTGTATCCCCTTAGATGGCCTAAAATAATCCTTTTATATGTCTAGGGTTGTGAGAAAAGAAACCCTACACAAACAGCTTGGATATGCATGAAAAACAGATCTAGAAATTTGAATTTCGTAATTCTCAATAGATAGGTTATCTGTCGAGCTGCTGTCGAGCATCGAGCTAAAATTCCATTTTAAACCTCGATAGATACAATCTGTTGAGCTATCCGTCGAGCTTTAAAATACAACACTTCTTCACTTGTTTCTTGAACAGATTTGCATGGCTTTAACTCTTGACTTAAACAATATGTTGCTTGAAGACTTAAACCATCCTAGATCTACCCAATTACAAGTGTGTTTTGTCAAAGGATTAGCCAATTTTACATGACATATGTTCTAACAAGTTCCACATATGTCATAACAATCTCCTCCTTTGGCAATCCGTGATAAAACCACAACAAACAAATGAAGTATGAGAGAAGTCCTAAATCACTAAACTCATAATCACTTGTTGAATACAGTAAAATCTAATCCTAAAACAAATTCTTGAAAAACTTTGCAAGAGTTCATGGTATGATAGATTTTGACAACCTGTATTTCTGAAACACTTTAAACAAAACTCATCTAGGCATCTTAGTGTGAAACAGAAAAAAAGATTGCGTACATATGAAACATGTGTATAAAGAGAGAAAAAAAAACAACATATGGAGAGATAGGTGAACATGATAACAACATCATCAAATATATATATCAAAGATAAATACAATGTTTGCTATCACTAAGTGGTCACAAGACCGATTTACAAAAGATAATGTATCTAAAAGAGAAAGAACAAAAAAGATGAGAAAGAAAAAAAAGATACATAAGTCCTCACTACATCCCTCAAAAAAATAAACACTCCCCTTAACAAAAAAGGTCCTATGCTAACTCTCCCCCTAGTACATGACTACTCTCAAACCCAAAACTACTTCCCCTTTATGTCATGAATGACAAAGGGCAAGTAACCGAGAAGCAGTCATCTCTTCATCACTAAAAGAGCTAGCATCCTCATCTTCATCATCAGCATCGTCCTCGTCCTCTTAGTCTTATGGAGATAGAGAGGGAGAAGCAACGAAGCCACCAAGGCAAGCTTGACGTTGTGCAATATGACCCACACGGGTGGTCACCTGATTCATCTCATTAGTGAGAGTGTCAAGGTGAGCATCCATGTGTTGAAGTTGCGCCATGATCGCCTCAAGAATCACACCACCCGCTAAAGAAGAAGGAGCGGAGGTGGATGGAGTGAAAGAGGCTGGAGGAGTTGCCATCTCGGTTTGTGGCTGCTTCGGTCAAAGCTGGGCCTTGCTCTGTCGAACAAACGCCGCACTCAAGGCATCCATGAAGGAGAAGTGAACAAACATGGGATAAGAGACAGAGGAGTGGCGAATGATCCTCGTGATAGCAGAAGGAAGGATAAGCTTATCACTGGTTGTCGTATCCTTATAGACATCTATAAGGGAGAGAATGAAATGAGAGGGAAAGTCAATAGTAAGATCCTCAATAAAGGACAACAAAAAGTGAGCACGAGGCTCAGTAATAGAATTATAGTGAGACAAGGGATGGAGAACAAATGTCATCACCATATTTAGGAACCTCAGACCTTTTACAAAGCCTGAGCATGAGGTTTTTTAATGGTCACCCCATGATGAAGGTGTCTCACAAAAGAGAGACAGAAGTTCGTTTTTAGACAGTCTATAGACGAGGACATTTGGGGTAATCAGGATGTGATTCCCTCAAAACATGTAGCACTTTAGAGATAAGCTCCGGAGTAATTATTGTATGAGTACCTCGAACATAAGTGACAAACTGAGGTACAGAAGAATCAAAACCATGCATATTGGAGTAGAACTCCTATATGATCACGGTGGGACAACTCACGAGTATCTCACATAGAGATTCCCAACCCTGCCTATGTATGATAGTCGAAAAGTAGTATCAGAAAAGTCTAATAGGATAACGTGGCATTCTGAATGAATGCCACGTTTGGAGAAATTCTCTGAGAAGTCCTTACAGGCCTTCTCATCACAGAACCTAACATGTAGAGGTGTAGGATCAGAAGATGATGCCCCGGAATGAAGAGGGTTCTAGGACGGAGTAGTTTTGCACATGGGTGTCATGCACAGTCTATCCGAGAGAGAGAGAGAGAAAGAGAGAGAGAGAGAGAGAAGCAGAAAAACACCATCAATAAAGAGTACCAAAATATGGAAAAGAAAAGGTACGTATGTATGAACAATGCATGAGCATGTGACGTGCAACAAAAATGCATCATGGGCTCAGCCCAATCCAATCCTACCAGCACACATGGTTCCAACATAAAAACACACGTCTATAATGCATGAAATATTGTGAAAATGCAAATGTAATGCAATGCATGAGCATACAACATCATATAAGCAAAACCCAACCCAAAAATTTTACGAAAAACTCATCAATTTTCAAAAACCCCAAAAGAAATCACAAAAATCCAAAACTAGGTCTAAATGCGTGAAATGCATGAAGAAAGAGAGATTAGAGAAGCTTACCAGAGGGAAAATGCAAGGATTTGGCCGAAATCCAAGTGGGGAAGATGAAAGGGTTGAGAGAAGAGAGTTTGGGAGAGAAAAAGAAGGTTTCTATCAGGAGAAATCGAAGAAAAAAAGAATCTGATTTCACATTGGATCTATTTAAGGAAAATGCATCTCGATGGATCGAGGATCTATCGAGATTAGGTCGAGTATGTCCTGTAGCTCCACAGTGATGACAGAGATGCTACTTCTTTTGTTTAGACTTGTGGTTATTACCATTCTTAGTCCTAGGGTTTTTAGTCTCTTTCTTTTTAAGCTTAGGGGGTGCTCCTAAGATAGATTTACCCTTGTCTATGTTCTCACTAGCTAAAATAGTTTTAACATCATTGTTTTCAAAATTAACATTATTAGCAAGTGGAACAAACACAGTAGTACTAGAAGAAGCAATATTAGGAAAAGAGAAATCATACACTAAACTAGTTCTATCAGAAGCAGATTTCTGAAAGTTAAGCATCTCATCGAGCTTTGCACTGGAAGTCCTCTCCAATCGAGCTCTAACCTGAAACAGCTCCTCTTCAAGCTTTTTGGTCCTTTTAGCCAAGAAATTGTTCTTAAACCGTAATGCTGCAATGGTCTGATTAGCTTCATCAACCTTTGTGGAAAACTCTTCTCGATCAAGTTCCACATCACTCAGCTTCTTGGTGATAACCTATACAGTTTCTCATGCTTTTCAGATACCTTGTACAACTTTGCATAGGCTGTATGGATGTCATTATGTTCATCCATTTTCTCAAACTTAGACTTTACTAGGTTCTCTTCTTCATCTACCTCTTCAACAATCCCCTCAGTAGGATTCACTATGGCAATGAAGGCATTCAAGATTCTCTCATCATCATTATCTAAATCATCTTCAGGCTTGGTGTCACTCAAGGTAGCAACAAGGGCTTTGCTTTTCCCAATGGTCTTGAGATAAGTTAGATATTCTTGTTTCATGTGTCCAAAACCTTGACATCCGAAGCACTTTGGTCCAGAGGGAACAGTGTACTGATCGCCATCCCTAGCATCATTCTTTCCTTTATCTTGGCTCTTAAACTGTGAAAAACTGGATTGCTTTCGGTCCTTGTCAAATCCTTTCACATTGGCTTTCTTCATAAACTTTTTGAACTGCTTCATGATATAGGATTTCATCTTAGAATCTTCATCATCAAAAGACTCATCGGTGTCACTGCCTTTGGCCTTCAGTTTCATGCTCTTGCTCTTGCTCAATTTCCCGATCCTAGATAAACTCAATTCATAGGTTTGCAAGTTGCCAACCAGCTCTGTCAAAGGAATTTAGTCAATGTCCTTTGATTCCTCAATGACAGTGATCTTGGCATGGTATCTCTTTGGAAGAGATCTGAACACCTTTTAACAATCTTGGGTTCTAGAATGGCTTCCCCAAGATAAAATGCAGAGTTCACTATGTCCTTCATCTTAGCATAGAACTCATCAAATGACTCATCCTCCTCCATTTTAATCTCTTCAAAGCTCATGGTAAGGCTTTGAAGTTTTGAATCCTTAACACCCTTAGTTCTTTCATTTGTTGTCTGGAGGATGTTCCATGCTTCCTTAGCAGTGGAGGATATCGTCTTGAATTCCTCATTTGTGACCGCACTGAATAATGCATTCAATGCTCTGCTGTTGAAGTTTGTCACTTTAATCTTAGCATCATCCTAATCAGTCGGCGCTTCCTTTGGCTTGATCTAGCCTATCTTCACAGCTTGCCACACCTTCTCATCTAAAGACTGCAAAAAAGCTCTCATACGTACTTTCCAGTATGCATAGTTAGTGCTATCAAATAAAGGAGGTATAATTCAAAATTGTCCTCTATCCATGACAAAAAGGGGTTAATGGATCACACAGCAAATATTAACCCTAATCAAAGTGTGCCCGCTCTAATACCACTCGATAGGCCAATAATGTATTGACCCCTTAGGTAAATTAACCAATTAATTAGCCAAGTGAATTAATTAAGTCAATTTAACATGCAATACATATGGTAGCACAAACAAATCACCAAATAACTAAATGCAGCAGAAATTAAATTTGACACAGGTGATTTGTTTACGAATGGGGAAAACCAAAGAAGCAAAACCCCACCGGGTGAATTTAAGATCACCACTCCTAAGAATCCACTATTATCAAAATAAGAGGTTACAAGTAAAGGAATCCCAGTACCTTATACCAACCTACAGTTGAAACCTTACCTCAGTACATAATTGGACTTGTAATGTAGTAACAATCTCTCCTTTCAATGCACAGCTCCCAGTACGTGACTAACCATCAATGCACGGATCCCAGTATGCGGGTTACTCCTTTACATGAATCCCAGTACGTGACTAACACACCAACTTTGAGAAAGATATTGGCTACAAAGTTTTTCAGTTCATCCACATGATGAAGATCAGAAAGCTTCTTGGTTACAAAACCCTACGATGTACAAACATAGCAGCTTCTTCAAGAGAAAGATGAACTAGGGTAAATTGTCTCCAGTCACAATTTGAGTAAATAATAACTTCGCATCAAGTTGCATCCCCTTAGATGGCCCTTAAAATAATCCTTATATATGTCTAGGGTTGTGAGAAAAGAAACCCTACACAAATAACTTGGATATGCGTGAAAAACAAACTTGGAAATCTGAATTCCGTAATTCTCAATAGATAGGTTATTTGTCGAGCTGCTGTTGAGCATCAGGCTAAAATTCCCTTTTAAACCTCAATAGATACAATCTGCCGAGAAATACAACACTTCTTCATTTGTTTCTTGTATAGATTTGCATGGCTTTAACTCTTGACTTGAACAATATGTTGCTTGAAGATCTTCACTTGTTTCTTGAATAGATTTGCATGGCTTTAACTCTTGACTTGAACAATATGTTGCTTGAAGACTTAAACCATCCTAGATCTAACCAATTAACAGTAAAGTGTGTTTTGTCGAAGGATTAGTCAATTCTACATGACATATGTTCTAACAAGTTCCACATATGTCCTAACAGTATCAAAACATCAACTGATTTTTTAAAGCATGCATTAGCCTTAGTGTAGTTTTAAACTAACCAAAGTACTTTTTTTTCTCAATACTTACTTCTCTATTCAAGTAAAATATTGTTTTGTATTTTTTTCTTAAAGGAATGTCAAACCTCTATGTACCTAGTAAGGTTAATTGAGAATGCTACAAGCTATGGCCAACATGACTGATTGCCAATTTTACTTGGTTTGCTTTCTCCTCTTACTCCTCTCAACTCTCTTGTTTCAATTTACTTTCAACAAGCTTTTCAAGGTTAAAACCCATCCCAAACTCCCTCCAAGCCCACCAGCTTTACCAGTTATTGGTCATCTCCACCTCCTTTCGTCAACATTTTACAAATCCTTGCAAAATCTCTCCACCCAATATGGCCCTATTTTCAATCTCCACCTTGGCTTCTATTAGTGCATTGTGGTTTCATTGGCCTCAATGGGCTCTGAATTATTTATGTTAACGTGTATAGTATTATGGGCTTTAGGCCCAACTAGATTACTTGTATAGCACACATTCTTGTATTACACTCTTACTTGTACTGCACTCATATGCCTCCTATATAAAGGCACTCATGTATATTCTTTCACTGAGAAATACAGTACAATTATTCAGTATTTCTAACATGGTATCAGAGCCATTGCTCTGAATTTTTCTTTGCAATCTTGTCTCTCATTGGTGTTATTCCAGACTCACAATTGCTTTCGCCGTTACAACTGTTGCTGCAGCCATTCGCCGTTAAACCTCTAACGCATTTCAGTCATCGTCTTTGGTTCTGGAACTGCAGCCACAGTCGTTCAGAGTCTCGAGACCACTGCCATACCGTCGCCGCTGTGATCCTTGCCCCGATTGTGGGGTTTTTTTTTTTTTTTTTTTTTTTTTTTTTTTTTTTTTTTTTTTTTTTTTTTTTTTTTTCAGGTACCACTAAGATCATCCTCCACCGATCTACTACTTCATGGAAACTTGACCATCATCGGAGCTTAAACGCACCTTCACACACCACCCAACGATTCTGCGCCAAAGTTCATGCGCTCCATGCGCCGATAGTCTTCTCCACACGCTTCCACGCGCCAGATCTACACCTGTTGACATTAGCCCTAGGTGACGTCATCACTATCACGTCATCTGCTGACATCATCATCCACTCTTCTGCTGACGTCATCGTTGACCAGGCCGTTTACTTGTGTTGACTTTGACTTTGGTTGACTTTGATCGTTGACTTTTCTCCAGGGTCGACTTTTTTGCAGTCCAAGTGCTCCTTACTTAGTTTTTTGCGTAGATTTCATTTTTACAGTCCGTTTTTGCATTTTTTTTGCTTCTAAATGAAGAATAAGGACAGGTCTTCTTCTTGTTGCAATAATCATCGCTGACAATCCAGCAAACATTTTTGCAATTTTTGCAAGCGTTCTGGCCACGATATTGGGACTTGCTATCATCGCAAAAAATTAGCTGTTTCAATTTCTGCTGCTACTGTTGTTAACGCTGAGAGTGTCCAACCAATGGCTTTCGTCTCTGCATAGTCTTAGTCTTCTGGATCCACTTTCACCATTTCCAAAGATGAACTTATAAACATCATCGCTAATGTCATTCGAATGGTTGGTAATGCATCTTATTCCTCTTCTCTCTTAGCTTTATCTGGTATGTCTCCTACCTTTTGGCTTATGGATTCTGCTTGTTGCAATCACATAACACCTCACTCGTCCTTATTTTCTGATCTTAAACCTGCACCACACCCTCTTCATATTTGCACAGCAAATAGTTCCAAAATGTCTAGTCATAATATAGGTTCCGTTTCGACCTCCAACCTCCAACCTCTCGGTTCTTGGGATCTTTAATGTTCCCGAACTTTCTTACAATTTATTTTATGTGAGACAATTAGCTGAGTTGGGTTATCGCATTATCTTTTATTATTCTAGGTGTATTGTGCAGGATTCGAGGATGGGACAGGAGCTTGAGACCGATCCCAGAGTTGGGCATATGTTTCCCGTGAACAATCTTCGTCTTCCACTTGTTGCTCCTATTTCTGTTGCTGCAGCTGCTACTGTTTCTTCTATTCCTTCCCTTGCACTTTGGCATGCTCGACTTGGTCATGCATCTTCCTCTCGGGTTCAAGAATTGGCTTCTAGAGGTTTGTTAGGTTTAGTGTCTATAGAAAATTTTGATTGTGTTTCATGTCAGTTAGGAAAACAACCAGCTTTGCCTTTCAATACTAGTGAATCAATATCCACTGATATCTTTGACCTTATTCATTCTGATGTTTGGGGGCCTTCCTCTGTCTCTAATATTGGTGGATCTCGATATTTTGTTATCTTTGTTGATGACTACTCTCGCTATAGCTAGATTTTTAATATGAAACATCGTTCTAAATTATTGCAAGTATATTTTAATTTTGCAAAAATGGTTGAAACTCAGTTTTCCAAACGCATCAAAATTTTTCGATCTGATAATTCTCTTGAATACACTCAATATGCTTTCTAAGCTATTTTGCATTCATATGGCACTGTTTATCAACTAACTTGTCCAAGTACCTCTCAGCAAAATGGTAGAGCTAAATGAAAACTTCGTCATATTTTTGACATTGTTCGTGCTCTCCTTCTCTCTGCCAAAGTTCCTGCTCCTTTTTGGGGCGAATCTGCACTTCATGCTGTTCATACTATTAATCGCATTCCCAGTCCTGTCATCCAAAATCAAACTCCATATGAGCACCCTTTTGGGTCATCTCCAGATTATCTTCACCTTCGCTCCTTCGGTTCTGCCTGTTTCGTTCTTCTTCAGCCACATAAGCATAACAAACTTGAGCCTCGGTCAAGGCTTTGTTGTTTTCTTGGTTATGGCAAAACTCAAAAGGGGTATCGATGTTATGATCCTGTTTCTCATTGTTTTCGTATCTCCCGCAATGTTGTCTTTTGGGAACATCGCCTCTTTGTCAAGCTCTCTCACTTCCGTGCCTCCCTATCTTCCTCCTCTGTCTTAGATCTTTTTCCAAATGAAGCACATATTCTTTCTATAGCTGCTCCTGATCCTCCTGTAGTTGCTCATGATTCTCTTGTAGACTTCTCTGTCTAACCATCAAATATTATTGATCCCTTTCCTAGCTCACCCTTTAATGAACAAGTGGAAGATGAACAGGTCGACGACGAGCTACCCAACCCCAACCCTGAGCTTAGGTCCCCTGCTCCTACTTCGCCTGAAGATCTTGCACAAGACATTCCACCTCGTCACTCAACTTGGGTAAGATCCATTCCTGCACAATTACTTGACTATCATTGTTACACTGCACTTACTACACTACACGAGCCTCACATCTATCGTGAGGCTTCTGTTGATCCTTTATAGAAGATTGCAATGAAAGAGGAACTTGATGTATTATCTAAAAATCAGACTTGAGATTTGGTGACACTCCCCCTTGGGAAATCTGTGGTTGGTTGTAAGTGGATCTACAAGATTAAAACTCGCTCTGATGAGTCTATTGAGCGCTACAAAGCTCGTCTTGTTGCAAAAGGTTTTACACAAGAGTATGGGATTGATTATGAAGAGACATTTGCTCCGGTTGCTCGCTCATTTGTTCATGCCCTCTTAGCTGTTGCTGCTGCTAGTAAATGAGACCTTTTTCAGATGGATGTCAAAAATGCATTCCTTAATGTGGATTTAAGTGAAGAAGTTTATATACAACCTCCTCCTGGTCTCTCTGTTGAATCAAATAAGGTTTGTCACCTTCGACGTGCACTTTATGGCCTTAAACAAGCTCCACGATCTCTCACTTGGGTTACATGGCCAGTCATTATGATTCTGCCTTATTTCTTAGTCGCACTGACAAATGCACTATTTTACTTCTCCTATATGTGGATGATATGATCATAACTGGTGATGACCTCAGTGGCATTCAAGAACTTAAGGATTTTCTCAGTCAGCAGTTTGAGATGAAAGATCTTGGACATCTCAGTTACTTCTTGGGTCTTGAAATCACTTATTCTACATATGGAATTTATATTACTCAAGCCAAGTATGCCTCTGAACTCTTGTCTCGAGCTGGACTCACTGATAGCAAGACTGTTGACATTCCAGTTGAGCTTAATGAGCATCTAACTCCCTCAGGGGGGAAACTGTTGTCTAATCCCTCTCTTTATAGATGCTTGGTTAGCAGCCTAGTTTATCTCACTGTCACTTGTCCAGACATTTCCTATGCTGTTCACCAGGTGAGCTAGTAACTGTTTGCTCCACGATCAACTCACTATACCGTTGTTCTGCGCATTCTTCAATACCTAAAGGGCACTCTCTTCCATGATTTTTTCTATTCTGCTCAGTCTCCTCTTATTCTCCGTGCATTTTCTGATGCTGATTGGGTAGGAGATCCCACTGATCGCAGGTCCACCACTGGTTATTGCTTTCTTCTTAGTTCTTCTTTGATTTCTTGGCGAAGCAAGAAACAAACTCATGTGGTCCGCTCTAGTACTGAAGCAGAATATCGTGCCCTTACTGATACCACAGTGATGGCTTCTCAAAGACTTAGGTGTGTCTACATCCTTTGCTACTCCTCTTTATTGTGACAACCAGAGTGCCATTCATATTGCTCACAATGATGTCTTCCATGAACGGACTAAACACATCGAGATCGATTGTCATTTTATCCGTTTTCATCTTGTCCATGGTGTTCTCAAGCTGATCTCAGTCTCCTCTAAAGATCAACTTGCAGATATCTTCACCAAGTCACATCTTAAGAGACGCCTTTGTACTTTGGTTGACAACCTCAAGTTGGTCTCACATCCCCTTGAGTTTGAGGGGGGCTGTTAACGTGTATAGTGTTGTGGGCTTTAGGCCCAACTAGATTACTTATATAGCATACATTCTTGTACTACTCTCTTACTTGTATTGCACTCATATGTCTCCTATATAAAGGCACTCATGTATATTCTTTCACTGAGAAATACAATACAATTATTCAATATTTCTAACAATTTAAAACTCATGATCTTTCTTTCGCTGAACACCCAAGGACATTATTCTCAGAGAAGACGCCATTTGGAAAATCTGGATTTTTCAATGCCCCATATGGTGATTATTGGCGGTTCATCAAGAAATTGTGCATGACCGAACTTCTTTCAACTGGACAACTTGAAAGGTCCCGAGTAGTTCGAGAGAAAGAACTTGAACGTTTCTTGCATAATGTTTTTAAGAGTGCAAAGTGGAAAGAGGCTGTCGATTTGAGTGATGAGCTTATGAAGCTAACAAATAATATGCTCTGTAAGATGACTGCAAGCACAAGTTGTTCAGAGAAAGGTGATGAAGCTGAAAGGATTAGGGAGATGATAAACAAAGCCTTTGGGGTTGGTTCGAAGACATTTTTTTAAAATATGTTGGGACCCTTTGGTATATTGGCTTTCTGGTTGTTTGGAAAGCAAGTTATAAATGTACAACTAAGGCTTGACGAGCTCTTAGAAGGGATGTTGAAGGAGCATGAAGATGAAATTGAGAAGAAAGACACTGAAGATTTTATGGATATATTATTGAACGTGTATCAAGATGACAAGGCTAGGGTCAAAATGACCAGAACCAATCTCAAGGCTTTAATAGTGGTGAGTTTTTTTTTTTTTTTTTTACTGCAGCTTACTTTAATATAATCCATGATAAATTATTACTTATCCAGATATAATTATCAATTTGATCAACATTATAAATATTGCTAGCTATTTTGGATTAGCCAAGAGAATTCAATATTTCGGTATTATACTGGTGTACCATATTGATCTGGTTATCTATCACCATAGATTTATTTATAGAGAGATTGAGGTTTTAATAAAATTACATTTTAATCCTTGTAGTTTAAGGGTGGCTAAAATCTAAACCTTACACTTTAAAAGTTTCAAATTCAATATTATATTTTAAAAATGCTTAAACTAAATGACGTCGCAATCTTGTGGTCATTCATCACATGTGCCTACCATACATAAATGTTATTTCGTTATAAGAGACAAAATGTCTGGCACGGCTTTATGCGGAAAGGATTTATAGTTTGAATCGAACTAGTTTTGGAAGTGTGAACTTTAATTTGAAACAACTTTTAAAATGTAATTTACTTATTTTTAATAAAATATTTCAATATTTTATTTGTATTTATAAACCTTTAAAATAACCAGAAAGAAAGAAAAAATCTATAAGGCCATGCTTTTGCATTGTTTTCATTCAATCCATAAAGCTTGGACATTGTTAAATTGGGCCCAAAAGAGAAAAATAAAAATAAAATAAGAATTCCATAACTCTTACTCTTTTTATATATATAAGCACACAGCACATTTAAGACATGCGAATCACATAAAACCATTTCAAAGATATCGAAGAAAAGTGGGTATTAGTTAGCTCAATTGGTATTGTCTTTAATGGTTGAATAAAAGACATAGGGTTCAATTTCCGCCTACATCAAAAACCAATTGAGGTCTTAGTCTGATAATAAAGAACTATCATCAGGAGCAGACACTACTCTCATGATTCATTTGAATTGAACTCCACTTTAATACAAAATCTGTGAGACGGTGTGAACTTTTCTTTATAATTTTGGTCACATTGCATGAAAATTATATATATATATATATATATATTAGATGGGTTTAAGCTATACCTAGTGTAACATCATAAGAGTTACAATTTTTTTAAACCATCAATTATTAGATCTAATGGTTAAGAAATCACTATTGCCATGCTAGATCTAATATAATTAAAGTCATTAAATTACCTTCTTAAAAAAAATCAACTGTTAAAGTCTTTTCTCCACTAACCATCTCTCTCTCTCTCTCTCTCTCTCTCTCTCTCTCTCTCTCTCTCTCTCTCTCTCTGTGCGTTTTGCTTGAATCTTCATGCATCTAACTCTCTTTTTAGAATTTATACCCAAAAAATATATAATTAATATTTGGTAGAATGGATTGCCAATTGCCATGGAGATTAATTTTCGGTGTTGCCAAGTGCTATACCTGACCTGATCTCCACAGCAATTGGCAAACACCAAACATTAGTCCAAAACATATATGCCGGTATAGCACTCTCCCAAATCCTAAGCTCACTCCTGGAGAGATATATGTTTATGTTGACAAAAAGGGGCAAAATCAATTATACGTAAATGCGGTGAGAAAATTACAGTAAAGAAAGGAAAGTTTTATTTTACTCAAAAAAAAAAAGTTTATGAATTTTTTATAAGGAGACAAAACATTTAATAAGTTGCTGGATGGAGTTAATGACATAATCACTACTTTCTATCTACCATTAGATTTAATAGGAATCAACGGTTTAAAAAGGGTGTAACTCTTACAAAGTTACATCAAGTGTAACTTTTTTTTTTTGAGAAAGAACTTGAGTACTTTTATTAATGTAAATGAGTTACATCCGAATGTAAAACCGACACAATATGAGAAGGTACATCTTCCATCCATACTTGAAAATCTGGTATGCTTATAGCATGTCTCGCCAGATTATGAGCTACACTATTGCCATTTCTCTTTACATGAGAATACAACACTCTTTGAAAATGACTTGAGTAAATTTTCACATCCTCCACCAGCAGACGCAATGGGCATAGGTTTTGTTCTTGAGATTTCAAAGCTTGAATCAAACGTAATGCATCACCTTTGAGAATGACATTTTGGAACCCCAGCTCATGTGCAAATGACAAAGCTTTCCGAGCAGCCAATGCTTCTGTCACCTTAGCTTTATATGCCTAAAAAATCTTCTCTGAACAAGAAGCTAAGATAGCACCATAGCTATCCCTTATTACAACACCAACACCTGACCTATTTGCATCATCAAAGACCGCTCCATCAAAGTTAACTTTCACAAAACTAGCTTGCGGTGCTTTCCACCTATTTCCTCCATTTCCGTTACTCCTTACCTGTGTACCTGATGCTTCTGTGTTGGCTTTGTATTGCGCCAACAATTCAGCTGCCTGTTCAGCAACATGGTACAGCGGACAAGCTTGCAAATTGTATATATATATATATATATATATATATGATGATGTATGTCTTCTTCACCTACATCTACATGTGTTGTTTCTTTTCTATCTTTATACACATGTTTCTAATTTCGTGTATGCAATCTATTATTTCTGTTTCACACTAAGATGCCTTGATGAGTTTTGTTTAAAGTGTTTCAGAAATATAGGTTGTCAAAGTCTACTTGCCATAAACTCTCTTCTTGCAAAGTTTTTCAAGAGTTTGTGTTAGGATAGATTTTATTGTATTCAACAAGTAAATATGAGTTGAGTGATTTATGACTTCTCTTATATGTTCATTTTTTTGTTGTGGTTTTGTCACGGATTGCCCAAGGGAGAGATTGTTAGGACATATGTGATTTACTAGTTAGGAACATATGTCATTATTTTATGTAATTGGCTAATCCTTTGACAAAACGTACTTGAATTGTATTTGGGTAGATCTAGGATGTGTTTAATACTTTAAGAAACCTTGTTTCAAGTTCAAGTGTTAAAGCCAAGCGAGTTTGTGTTAGGATAGATTTTATTGTATTCAACAAGTGAATATGAGTTGAGTATTTTATGACTTCTCTCATATGTTCATTTGTTTGTTGTGGTTTTGTCATGGATTGCCAAAGGGGGAGATTGTTAGGACATATGTGATTTACTAGTTAGTAACATATGTCACTATTTTATGTAATTGGCTAATTCTTTGACAAAACGCACTTGACTTGTATTTGGGTAGATCTAGGATGTGTTTAATACTTCAAGAAACCTTGTTTCAAGTTCAAGTGTTAAAGCCATGCAAGTCTGTCCAAGAATCAAGTGAGAAAGTGTTAAATTTTAAAGCTCGATAGCTTCTCGACACCTGGCTTATCCACTACAACAAAATGTATTTTTAGTGACGAAAATTAGTGAGGAAATATTTTTTGTCACTAAAAATACAGCTTTAGTGACGAAATATGAATTTCATCACTAATAATGAAAAAAAAAATTATAACATTTAGCGACAAAAAATAAATTTCGTCGCTATTGTGATTTGAAAAATGAGCGCTAGTGGAGGGAAACTTTGGCGCCAGCTTAATTAATCTATAGTGACGAAATATTTCATCACTAAAAGTTGAAATTTTTAGTGACGAAATATTTCTTCACTGTAGGTATTGCTGTGGATAGTTTTAGTGACGAAAATACTTTCGTCGCTATAAGTAAGAATTAGTGACGAAAAATAGTCGTCACTAAAAATAATAATGGTTTTGCACTTATATGTTTTTAGCGACGAAATCACATTTCGTCACTAAAAATATGCTTTAGTGACGAAATATGAATTTTGTCTCTAAATTTTAACAAAGCTTGGGTTCTTTAGTGATGAAACTGACATTCGTCACTAAAAAACATAAAAAATACCTTTTGCGATGACGAAATGAGCATTAGCGACATAAATATTGCATAGCTAAAGACCCCTATATAAATATCCTTTTAGTTCACATACCCCTCATTCCATTTCACTCCTAAATTCTGAAAATCAAACACAAGCAGCACGCCGTGTCTTCATCGTCACTTAAAGAAGCCAACCGATGTCGAAGCAAGTGCCACCAAAGCCAACCGATGCCGAAGCCTTCCAATGCCGAAGCCAACCATCGCCGATAAGCGGACCGTCGTCAAGAAGCAAACCGTCGCCGTTAAGAGAAGAGAACCGTCGCCATTAAGAGAAGAGAAGCGAACCATCGCCATTAAGAGAAGAGAACTGTCGCTGTTAAGAGAAGAGAAGCAAACTGTCGCCGTTAAGAGAAAAGAACCGTCGTGATAACCCAGAAAAAACCCAACCATCGCCGATTTGTTCATTTCGTCGCCGATTTCAGATCATTCCGTCGCCGATTTGAGAGCATTCCATCGCCGATGAGCATTCCGTCATTGATTTAAGCATACCGTCTCTGATTTGAGCATTCCGTCGCCGATTTAAGCCATCACAAACCCATCCTGACCCTTCGCCTTTCACACTTTATAAACCAAGTACATCACTCACCCTTTTTCTACTTATTTCTCCATCTCCATCTCCTTTTCCCATTTTTCTGCTCCATTTGTCTCTCTCTGCTTCATTGGTAAATACTGTGAATTTGTAATGTGAAAGACTTTAATTTTAATGGGTTTTACTTATTTGGGCTATTGGGAATTTTTGTGGGAGTAATTATTCACAAGCTCTATACCCATTTTATGTTTTGCTATTGAAGAAATGTTAGCTTGCTACTGCTTATACAGTGTTAAAGATGCTAAATTTATGGGTTTTTTTTAGTAGTTTGTTTGTTGCTTTTACTGCTACTTTTATGTGATTTTTGATGTGTTGGTTACCATAACTGAGCAATCAGCTAGGATACATGTTTGCGTTGATATTTGAAATTTATGCGTCTGCAATGTTTTTTTATGCTCACCAACTATTTGATCAATTAAATGCTGGAAAGGAAAAGAGAGAGATGAAATTTTGCCTTATATATGCTTTGGTTGGTTGCTCCCAAGAAAAGAAATAGCAGTTACTCATTATATGGCTACTTGGTTTAAAACAAAGGTTGAGTTTCTATTTTTGGTATTGTTTCGTTTGTTTTTTTTTATTTTAGCTTTTTTTTTTTTCTTTTCATTTAAATGCATTTTATGAGCAGCCAAACAGAGACTATCCGAATGGCTATGGTTATCTTTATTTGTTTGTAAATAAGAATCATTAGCAAATCATGTTTGGCACTTGCTTCGGCGATATGCATGTTGAAATTTTTTTAATGTTTGAGCTGTACTGATTGGTTTCTTCTTCTTTTCTTCATTTTACAGGAAATGCCTTTCTGATAGGAACCTTTTGTAAGTCAAATTAATGCTTAATACTTTAGGAAAGGACATGGTGACATAATTAAATTGTTTTTGGAGTTTATCTCTCTGTGCACTTTGTTGATATTATTAGTATTGTTGGCTATATGGGTTTGGTGAATAGGAGACCCATCAATTGAATTTTCTTTGCATATAGTTTGTAAAGGCTTTTTATTTTTAGTATTGGTGACAAGGTTTTTGGTTGAATGTGATGACAAGGTTAGTGATTGTTTGGGTTGCTGTGGGGGAATAGAAAGAGGCTTAGATTTGTGAAAGTCAAAGACTAAAACTTAGCCAACAAATCAAACTTGTACACTTAGCTTGATCATAGTAAGTAAACTCTGTTTAAATACCTATAAAACCCTATACTTGTAATGTTGGTGATTGATTTTGTGGTGGGTTGCTGTGTTGGAGCAAGCAGGTGGCTTGCTTGGTGTTATAAGGTGGTTTAAATACATATTCGGAGTGTTTTTCAATTCTTGCAAATGTGAATGAATATTGTTGATTAGATGTGATGAATAGTATTTTATTTGGTTTCAATACTTGTAAGCATTATAGTTGTGATGTTTGTGATTGGTTTTGTGGTGGGTTGTTGTGTTGGAACAAGCGGGTGGTTTGCATGGTGTTATAAGGTGGTTTAAATACATATGGGAGTGTTTTTCAATTCTTGCAAATGTGAATGAATATTGTTAATTAGATGTGATGAATATTACTTTATTCGATTTCAATACTTGTAAGCATTATGCATTCATGAATGTGATAGAAGCACAAGCTAGGGAGCAAGAGGCGCGAGCTAAGCAAGAAGAGGTCCAAAAGATTATTCTTAATTTTTTGAGGAGCAAGGGTTATGATGACACTTTTACCTATGGGGGTGGTTCATCTTCAAGTTAAATCACTTATTGGTTAGTACTTTATCTTTAAGTTAAAACACTTCATTTTTTATGTATCATTTGAAACTAATTGTATTATATTACACTTGTAAATTTATAATGTAGTAATGTTTTTATATTTGTCTAGAACTAATTGTCGACTAAATTGGCACATATAAACTTATGATCCAAGTTGGTCTGAACACATGTAGTGTAGAATTGTGACTGAGAAGGACAATAAGTGGTAGAAGTATCAACACATGGCATAATACAAAGGACTTATAGAACCCACTAATATTGGGCTGCTGAACACTTAACAAGTCAACAGAACAGGACACATGCACTAGAATCTATTCAAAGTATATTCAACTAGAAGCAAGATGTAAAGGTCTACTTTTTACAAAATTTCACAAGACACATTCTTCATGCTTCCCTCACTCACAGCTATGACCTTTCAACTATGCAAAGTAAATAAAAAATTAGTGTTTACAAAACGTATTAAGATTCAAAACTTTTGTATTTGAAGGGATGCATTGTGCTTAATGAATTTGAGACTTGAGTACTACAATATATATGAGATCCCTGACAAGGAAAAGATTTACAATGAACCAAATATTTTAAGCTCAGGTTGTTTTACATATCTATATGCTTTGACAGAGATTTAAATTAGGGTCACAAAAGAAGCAAAAAGTTTCCTTCTTAAATTCCTTTGATATCTTACTCTATATACTTCCCATATATGTCTATATGTATATGCCCAAATGCTATGGTTTAGCAATATGCTACATTGATTTAGTTAGTTGAGTGGGCCAAGTTAGAAGATAATATGGCCAATTGCAAAGCATTCATCAAAAATTTTATTTTTTGATAGGTGCATAGCATTTATCAAAACATGGGTTCCTTTAATGCTGTAGTCATCATATTAGTGCTCAAATACATTTCTATGATGTGATTGCTATTCCAAACCAACTCGACATTGAAGGACATAACTCCACAAATCATGGCTGACCCCTACCTCTATGTCCTGCAATGAATTGTAGGTTTTGGGAGCCAAAATTGACAATTAGGAACTATGCAATATGCATATGATTTTTAATGCCTGTGACCTTTTGCCACCATCTCTCTCTATGTATTATTATGCTAAAAATCGTGGCTTAACCCTGCATGATATGTGATATGTATTACTAGGACATGAACTTTACTTGGTCATAGCTCTATTGAATAAGATCCTATGGCATGATGTTTATATTTTGTTTGGGCAAATTGTTTTGAGATATTGTATTATAAAACACTTGACGATTTTAATGTAGTAGTGTTTTTATATTTGTGCAGATTTCTTATTGGTGGCTTTAGGGGATTTACTTTTGACATTATTTGAAGACATATGGGACATCTTCCGTTGGTTCTAATTATATTATGCAACACTTTTTGTATTTTTATAAAACATCTTAAGTTATTGCATGTGTTGCAAACAATTATTGTATGGAAGGAGTTTGAATTGGATACTTGTTTTAATTTTAACTTGTGGAATGTATGGATTGATTTTTTTTATAAATGTGTTGTTGAAATAAATGTGTTAATCAAATGTGAGGTTTTAATAATGTAATGACAGGTTACAGGTTAATATCAATGCCATGAAAATAATAAAAACAGAAAATAAGTTTTAGTGACGAATTTTTTCGTCACAAATATAGCAACAAAAAATTGTTTTATTGACGAAATATTTCGTCACTAAATTTTTGTAAGAAATGGTTTTAGTGACGGAAATTTTTGTCGCTATATGTGCTTAGATTTTCTTAAAAATAGTTTTAGTGACGAAAAAATTCGTCACTAAATATGATTTAATAAACTAAAATGGTTTTAGTGACGAAATATTTTCGTCACTAAATACTGTTTTTAGTGAGGAAAACATTTAGCGACGAAACATTTTCGTCGCTAAAAGTTTTTTTCTTTTTTAAATAAATCGGACTTTTAGTGACGAAATTTTTCATCACCAGGACTTTTAGAGACGGGGCTACAGCGACGAAAGGAATTTCGTCACTAAAAGTCCAATTTTGTAACTAAAGGTTCTTAGTGACAAAAAACTGGACTTTTAGTGACGAATTTTTTTACCACTAAAAATACATTTTGTTGTAGTAATTTGTCGAGCTCTTCAATTGATTGTTATCGCAATCTCAACACCTCTCGATAGCTAGGTGGATTGATCGAGAAATCTCTTGTCTCCTTGATAGCTCCTTGATAGCTTCCCAATAGCTGTATCTATCGAAGTTTAAAGCTTGACACCTCCTCAATACCTCTCGATCGATCAAGGTTACGGGAATTCAGATTTTCAGATCTGATTTTCAGCCCATGATGACATGTATGTGTAGGGTTTCTTTTCTCACAACCCTAGACCTATATAAGGCTTATTTTAGAGGCTGTCACATAAGAGAATACAAGGAGAATATATGCAAAAGGTGACTGAGACCCTATTCTCTTTGAAAGAAGCTACTGCGTCTTTGCGCCTTAGGGTTTTGTAACCGAGTGCTTCTTGATCTTTATTGTTGATAAAGTGAAGAACTTTGCAGCCAACATCTTCTTCTAGTGGGTGATTAAGTTGCGTATTGGGATTCGCGCAATTGGTTAGTCATATATTGGGATTCGTGCATCAAAGGGTGGCATTCATATATTGAAGAGTTCAGAGGTTCTGAAGCGGTAGAAGGTTTCTACTGTGAGTTCATCTACGGGGATTGTAGAGTCTAAGGACAAAGGTTTTGTACTAGATCTGAAACTTCTCTTTACTATAGTGGATTGCTTTTTGGGAAGGTTTCCCCCCAGGTTTTTTACTATGAAACTAGTTTGTTTCATTGGTTTTCCTGAATCATCATATCTTGTCTTATTTGGTTTTCCTGAATCATGATATTGATTTTTATTTGTTTTAACAAGTTTTATTCATAATAAATCTAATTAACAACTTGGATTTAAGACTTGTTAATTCTATCAACCGGGGCCTAAATTTCCTAACATTGTCTTACCACAATCTTCAGCCTTACTGCTACTGTTAGACTGCTGGAACCACTGCTAGTATTTATGGTTTTTAAAAGTAGTTCACTAAATATGATTTAGGTTTTGGTATTTTAGTTAGCTTCGTTTATATTTAGGCTTTTAGGTTAGATTTGATTAGTTTATATTAGATTTCCTTTTCGCTATACAAGGGACATCACAAGGCAACAAGAGAGAAGAGAAAGAAAACAAATTGCAGACAAAGAAGGTACAGGCAATAGGGAAAGGCTTCAGTTGAACTTTGAAGTTAACAAAGAAGACAGAGAAAGGTTTTTCTTGATGTGGTATGAAATTTACTCTCTCTCTCTCTCTCTCTCTCTCTCTCTCTCTCTCTCTCTCTCTCTTTTGGTTCAAACAAATTTTCGTCTCTTTGTTCAATTCTAAATTTTGGATATCATAGATTTTTACCACCCAAATGTTAATGTTTTATTATTTATTGGCATTGTTTTAGGTACCCATGAAATATCTTTAGCCCATGATTCAATTGCCATCAGGTACTAGATCTCTTGGAGATAGCAAAGGATATCACTTTCTTACCCTTTTTCATAACCATCACAACTCTAAAGTCAAAACAAAGCAACGTTTTCGCCAAACAAACTTCTACTTCTCTTATTGTTGTGTATGCTGTGTTTATATTCAATTGGTACTCCAATCAATTTCTTCTAAAGAAAAACACATAAAATATATCTCCTGTTTTTTTAGGTGAGTCAGGTTGGTATGATTTTGAGAGAAAGAGGAATATGCAAATATATCTATTTTTTTAATTTCAATCTCTTTCTCTATCCTTGGAAGATTGAAAATTAAGGGGTTCTATTTTTTTAAAAGGGCATTATTTGGTTTCTCTATCCTAAAAAACTATATATATTGTTTTTGTATTCAAATAAATACTTGAATGTCTGACAAAACTCAAATACCTAAATATTTATTACAAGTTTGGGTATCTTAGTATCTATTTTATTGTTAGTTTCTATCACTCATATTGTTGAATGCTTTGTTTTGTTGAATTATTTTTGAACTTTGTGCACTCATCTTAATTTCATTGAATTTTGCATATAAATTCATGTTGCTGTTGCATATAACCTCATGTTTAAGTTGTTTTTCATATTAAATAATTAGTGTGGTGCTCAATTAAGGTACACCAAGATTTTTTTTTCTTTTTTTTTTTTCATATTTAGGTGTGTGGGTAGACTCATTACATGACTTTGAGTGTCCATATTCTGAATTAGCAACATATGTGCACCTTGACGACAAGTTTGAACTATAATATGGTGACATTTGCTAGTTATGTTAATGGTTAAATGATGAAATTTAAGTGGGGACAAACTAGGTAGGTAGCCAAGTTATTACTTAGTACACATTCCAAAAACACACATCGCTCAAGAGGGATGGTGTGGAGATGAGAAATAGGCCACAAAGAATGACACATTATCCTAAAGAAAAGATAGGCAGTCTCAGTAAGCTCAGCAGATGTGATCCGAGGATCAGAACCCCACTGGATAGAAGACCCAGTGATGTATGACATAACGTCATCTAGGGGTGGAGACTCCTCATAAGGATATACAGGCTCCCTAACGATCGGAACCCCAAGAGCTTCAGCCACTATCCGAGGGGTAATGGTGAACTCAACACCTCATATCCAAATCCTAAAAAGGGTATTGGAATCATAGACATGGCAAGAGAGATTCGAGAAGAACTCTCTAATCAGGGCGGTCGGGGGTGGATGATCTACCTCTAACAAAGGCAACCAACCTCTACTCTCAAGGTTTGCCCTAATGGTAGGATCAACCTCATCTAACACAACAGAATGCTTAGCCCAAATCTTTCTCTTACAGTTCAGTTTCTCATAGACTTCTCTGCTTTTGTCATTCCTGAACAACTCACTCCTAGAGGGAGACTCAGAGGAAGTAGAGGGGGTCCTATGGGCTCTAGTCTTCCTAGGCATGGTGCTAGGATTAGGACAAAGACACAAAGCAAGAAAAAAAAACAAAAACCAAGGGCAGACTGCAAGTTAGCACAAAAAAAAAATATAAAAAAAATCTATATGATGCATGAACAAATTAAATGTCATGATGCATGCCCTAGTGCAATGAAATTAAGTTCAAATTAAGTTCAAGTTCACAGAATTGGCTTGAGCATAGAGTTTCTAACAAAAACCCCAAAAATTTGAAAAACCACTTGTTCAATTTGTAAAAAATTCACCAATTGATCATCACACAAGGTAGAATACTTAAAATAATGATCAATTACATCAATTCAACAAGCCAATTTCATCAATTGAAACCAATCTGAACAAAATCCTTAAATTCAGATAAAAACAAGCCCTAGAATTTTTAATTTCTCACAAAACACCAAATTGATCAAATTAAACATCATAGATCATGATTATAACATTATAGGAACAAAACCCAATGATCAATTTCAGAAAAAATGGCTTGAATCATCAAAAACCCCAATTTGAAAAGTTTCGAAAATACCCAATGAAATGCATGAAAAAATGCATGAAAACATGAAATAAAATGCAAAAGGAAGGGCATAAAGGACTTACCGGCTTAGAGAGAGGAAAACCTTGCAAAAATTTCGTAGGAAAACAACAAAAAATTTGTGGGCGAGCCTTGTCCAATTCGGAGAGAGAGAAAAGTTTCAAAAACTTTTTGAAAAGTAAGTTTGAACAAGTCAAAATCTGATTTTAAAAAACCTGATTCACGATTTTCGATTGATCAAAAGTCAATTTCGATTGATCAAAACAGATAGAGGCTTCTTTTAAAAATTTTAAAACAATTTCGATTGATCGAAAAACAGATTGGATCAATCAAAGCAGACAGAGGCTTCCTTAAAAATTTTAAAACAATTTCGATTGATCGAAAAATAGATTGGATCAATCGAAACAGACAGAGGCTCACAAAATTTTTGAGAAAAAAAACAGTTTTTGAAAATATCAAAGACGCATTTTAGAAACACCTCAAAGCATTGAAATTGATGAACAAAATGCATGAGTATGTGATGAAATGTATTTCAAAAACAAAGTTTTAAACCCAGCTTTCCCAAAATTAAGATCATTAAATGTTCTCCATAAATTCTCAAGTATCAAATCTGTTTTGCATAAAAAACTCAAAGTATTTGCAAACTTGGTTGGTCAGACCAAAGACACACACAATAACATGTACAATGTTTAGCAAAGAGTAACTTGTGTAGTGTGTGCAACTAGCAAAAACTTGAAATACATGTGAGGTGATATGTGTATAGCAATTAAACACAAAGTCTACAAAATTCATCACATAGAATTTGAAAGAGACTTTCATCAAAAGAGTTACATCATATAACTCCCACATCTCCTAGATCATAAGCTTGCAATCATGTAAGTTTCTTGATTTTGCCTTATATTGTACACACAAATTTTAATTATTTAGAAACTTATTAAAAATAGCCGGGATAATGTACACACCAATTTTAGCATTTAAACTGAGGCTACACCTTATGATCTTTTTGTGCATGTGCTACACTTTCTCGAGCACAAAATCTTACGATATGCACTAAGGTGTTCATGATTGGCTACTGAACAGTGGTGAGATGGTTATTTATGCTTTTCTCTAAAGGTTCAAGTCCGATAGTCAAAGACATGTGACTTCAAGATCAAGACAAAGTGATCAAAACCATAAACATCTTTCCCACACAACATGCACTACAAAGTTTCAACTAGTAAAGTACAATAAGTAAGCTCATCAAAGCTAAACAAAGTACAAAAGACATGTTATGTGAAAATAAATTGACCAACCTTGTTTTCAAAAACCAAGAAAATAGTGCAAAACACAACTTGCTCCCTTTTTCTTCCATTTTTTTTTATTTATTTTTTATTTGAAAAAGATAAACAAAAACAACCTAGAATGAAATGCATGAATGTTATGCAATGCAAATCCTAGAAACAAAGAAAACAAAAAAACCAAAGAACAATGGTCACAAAGAATATAGCAATGAAGTACAAGGACCATGTTAGAAGGACTCAATTAGATTGAGGCTTTTGCATCCAAAACTTTTTAGATGCACCATAAGCATTGGAGTTCTTATTCACATGGGAATGATTTCCAACTCCAGGATTGAAATAAAGGTTTCGAGCCTTTACCAATTCACCAATGAGTACCATAGAATCTTGTGCTTGAGGCACAGATACTTTTGGTTTGTTTACTCTCTTAGCAGCTTGCAGTTTGTAACAGTTTGGACAAATGTGTCCAGACTTTTCACAAAAATGGCAAACCCATACAGGCTTATCATGTGACTTGTCCTTAGAAAGGGTAGACTGCTTAGGTTTGGAATCTTTAAGATCAACCATAATCTTCCTAGGAGGTGTAACTTTTAAGGGTTTAACAACCTCACTCATAGGGGGTTCAGAAGAAGATGAAGGAACAAAGATAATGGAATTGGGTGCAGACACATTGATGCTTTCTACAAAACCTAACCCAGTTTTGTCAGAAAGAGACTTTTGAACACTAAGCATTTGATCAAGTTTGGAACTAGCAGACCTATTAGATTGTTCTCTAGCAACAGAAAGCTGATGTTCCAAATTCTTACCTATATCAAGCAAAAGCATGTTCTCAGTCTTCACATTATTCAAAAGTTCAATAGCATTAAACAATTTAACAAGAAAATTTTTCTTATCAAACTCAAGAGATGCAATTTTCTTCAAGCCTAATTCAACATTCATAGCATCCTTTGCAACAACTTTGCAAAGTTTATTGTAGGATTCTTGAAGATCTGCATCCTCAGAGAGTTCCCCATCAGAAGGGTTCTCTTCAGCAGATACACTTTCATTGACTACAGCAGTAGCAGTGAAAGCAATGAAGTTTCCATCCTCGTCACAACCAAACTCATCATCAGAAACTTCACCATCACTAAGGGTTACAGCCATAGCCTTACCCTTAGACTTCAAATAAGTAGGACATTCAGATTTCATGTGACCATACCCTTGACATCCAAAACACTGAGGACCCATAGAATTATTAGAAGATTGACCTACTCTTTCTCTAGGTTTATCAGTGTTGTTAACCTTAGTGGGATCATTCTTCCTAAATTTTCTAGGTTTAGCAATGTTCTTATCTCTTGCCCTTCTGTTGTTGTTTCTAAGGAAATTCCTAAAGTTCTTGGCAAGGTAAGCAATCTCTGTAGCAGAGAGCTCATCATCAAATCCACCAACATCAACATCATCAACTAACTTAAGAGCCATTGATTTGGATTTGCTAGTCTTAGGTAGATCCAACTCATAGGATTGAAGAGATCCTACAAGTTCATCAATAGGGATGGAGTCCACATCCTTACTCTCAGTGATGGCAATCACTTTGGGTCTAAAATCTTCAGTCAAAGATCTAAGAATCTTCCTAACAATTTTAGGTTGATCAGATTTCATCTAAGTTATATGCAGAATTAACAATATCATTAAGTTTAGCATAGAATTAATCAAAAGATTCATCATCAGACATCCTAATGCTTTCAAATTTAGAAGTTAACTGCTGCAATTTATTGATTTTGATAGCCTTTGTGCCTTCATGCACAGTCTGGAGGATATTCCAAGTAGTATGAGCAACCTCAACATTAGAGATTCTCTTAAATTCCTCCATAGGAATAGCGTTAAAGATAGCATTTATAGTTATAGCGTTAAAGATAGCATTCATAGTTTTGCTATTGAACACGACTGTTTCTTTTTGAGAAGTTTGCCACTCACTAACAGGAGTAGTGGGCTTCTTCCATCCATATTCATTGGAGTTCCAGACTCTCTCATCAATTGATTTCAGGAATGCTTTCATCCTTACTTTCCAATAAGCATAATTATTCCCATCAAAGTGAGGAAGAATAACAAGAGAATGTCTGTGTTCCATGATAGCAGGGGTCAAGGATCAGCTCAGTGATCAAAAGATTAACAACAAGAGAGCAACCTGCTCTGATACCACTTGATAGTTTTTAGACCTCTTAAAAACACAATTGGATTAACCTAGGTAGTTAGCCAAGTTATTACTTAGTCCAAATTCCAAATCTAGGTTATCACAAACAAACAATCATATCATGCAAAGCAGCAGAAAGATAAATAACACAATGATATGATCACCCAGGAAACCAAACTGGTAAAAACCTGGGGAGGATTTAACCTAGCTATCCTCAAGGTAAACCTGAATCCACTATTAAAGAATCGAAATTTCACAATAGGACTTAGACCACTAACATCCTATTACTACCCACCAGTAGAAACTTACTGACACAACCACGTGCAAGCTCCGAGACCACGGACTCCTTCTTTCTTAGATTCTCCAACAAGTACAAGCACACCCGCTTGTGTTTCTTTAAGCTTCTATGGCAGCAACTAAATAATCATCAAGTTCTTGAACTAATCTCCTCTTGATAATCCTAAGCTTGTGTAAAGAAAAGCTCCTCACAGATCTCATAAGAGATTTACACTAACAGCAATACGAGCAACACTAAAATGTGGCTAGGGTTTGCCTTATATACCTAGGGCAAAAACATAAAACCCTAAAAATTTTAAATGAACTAGGGCTGAGTTGGAATTCTATAGAAAAACGCATTTTGCCCAAATTTCGATTGATCGAGCCTAAGCTTCGATTGATCGAACCAGGACGAAATGCACTTTTAATTCTGCATCAATTTAAATCCAACTTTACATAAATGACACAATTTTGAGCAAGTCTAAACACGACTAAACAACTTGTTTTGATCATGGTTTGCCAACAATACACATTAGAGTTCTAAATACATAAGTTCCTAAGTCTTTAGAAACTAACACTTTCATACATGCCTGCTTTTTGTTTCCCTTTAAAGGTTGGATGGAATGCCATGTTGTCTTTGGCAAGATGCTATATGGGATGGATGTTGTCTACAAGAGTGAAGTAGAAGGATATCTTCCTTTCAGTTTTATAGAGTGCAACTCAATGCATCATTTATGTTTTATGCCAATGCTATTTTTTATGAATATTTTATTTTTATTTTGCTAGGTCTTAATTGCTACTTAGAGCCAAAGAGTAGTTGAAAAGGAGGTAGAGACAAATTAGAAAATGAATATTGGTGAAACTGAGAAAAGTGCAAATATTATCAAGATCCTAATGAAGTAGAAGTTGATGGAAAAGGATAGTGGTAGGAAGCATCAAGAAATTGAAAACCAAATGTACATGGCTCAAAGAAAGAGCAAGACAATGCAGATTTCTATTGGTACCAGTTCTTATCTTTTAATGATTGCTATTGAGAAAATTCTATAGTGTCAGTGCAAGTGCAAAATAAGGATTGGCTTTAAGGGATCCCTTTTTTTTTTCTCCCCCCTACCTCAAGATATATATTTTTTTTTGACTTTGTATTCTTGGAATTAATTGTCCACTTTGCAATGTAAGGTTTAGGAATATTTTTGACATTGGCTGATGATATTTTGATATGTTTAGCAGATGAAGAAATTATGAGATTAAATGCAATGTTCAAAGAAATGGTTGTTGACAACTTTGGACTTTCAAGATTTAGAGATGAAGCATGAAGTCATTAAGCAAGGAATAAAATATTTGAAAGATTTTAATAAGTAGAACTTCTTTTTTTTCATTTTAATTAATTATTATTTTTGAATAAGTGCATTTCTTTATTTCTATTAATTATATGTATTGTTGTATTATGAGTTTTGTATTATTTAAACTAGCAACAAAACACACTTAATGATTGCTTTATAAACTGTATACTATAATGCATTAGTTAAATATTATAAATTTTATTTTGACCCTTGGATCTGATGCAAGAAATCTACTTGAGAAAAATAGTTTGTTACCATTGCTTTAAGTTTTACATTTTGTTTGCAATTTAGGGTTAAAGTATCAACCAATGCTTCGTAACTTTTTAACAATTTTGAAATTGAAGATAGAGAGACAAATTAAAGAAGAAGATGTAATTCTAGATCTAAGTCTATCCAAGTTGCAATGGCAAATATATTTGAAGTAATGATATAATTGCATTCCTAACTTATTGTAGAGAAACTTGGTACAATATATATTTACTATGATTGATTGCACCAATTTCATTTAATAGCTCTTCCCTGTAGTTATTAGGAAACATTGTCCTAGACAATTTATGTATACTACCCTGTTTATAAAATTATTCTCACCTAAATATCCTTACAAAAAAAACATGTAGTATTGCTGTATATTTAGTAAGTACTCTCAATCATGTTATGATGTTAAAGTCATTATTAGATTAGTCCATGAAAGAATCATCCTTCAATTGTTTTTTTATATGTAAAATGATCTGCTAGTATATATAAACGCACAAACCGATGACTAAAAAAAAAAAAAAAAAAGGCAATGAAGTGATGAATAGTACATATTGAGCAAACTAAAAAGTACTATAGCTTTTACACATTCCCACAAAAAGTGTTACAATATTTTCACAAAATATTTATTTTCAGTCATGGTTGGTCAGAATCCCATATTTTATTATTTTATTATTTTATTTCGACCTATAAGAAATTTACACCTCAATAATTGTAAAAATATTGTGACATTTGTTATGTTAGTGTATATATATATATATATATATATATATATATGCCAGCTCATATAAATATTTAAAAAAAAAAAAAAAAAAAAAAAAAAAAAAAAAGCAAAAACTGATGACTTAAAAAAAGAAAACACTATAGCTACTATAGCTACAGTGTCAATTAAACAAACCAAAAAACACTATAGCTAATGTAGCTGCACAAATTCACGCTTTTTATATATAAAATAAGCAAAACCAAAAAAAGGAAATAGAAATGACAGGTATATATGATAGGTAGAAAAAGTGACCATGTGCTTACTATCTATTGGACCTATATCATTGTGAAGTGAGGGAATTGAAGTTTATATTTGTTTGTAGTACTAATTTTAGGATAGAAAAAGAAAAAAAAAAAAAATTGATAACAACAGCCATTAAACTTTTGTGTCAATCCAAAGATTTCATAGAGTAAAAGTTTAAGTATTGATTTTATGAAAGAAAAAAAAATCAACTTTAATTAAGCTTTTGTATCAAACTAAAGATTTGATAAGGAGTAAAAGTTCAAGTACTACTTTTATGAAAGAAAATATTGTTCTCTCTCTCTCTCTCTCCAGCTCTCGAACCCAAGTCTTGGTACTTGTTATAAGTATTCAAGCCATTGAGACACTACAAGAGCGGGTAAAATTAAAGTGAATTAAAAAAAAAAGGTATTATTTCTGTATGTTTTTAGACCCCTTAAACACAAGCAAGATTAACCTACTTATTTAGCCAAGTGATTAACTTTGGTAAATTATGCAGTTCTAGGTTAACACAAATAAATCATATCATTGAAACAATATGGAAAATAAAGAACATAACAATATGATAACCCAAGAAAACCAAACCGGTAAAAAACCTAGGGAGGATTTAACCTAACTATCCTTAAGGTAAAACAAATCCACTATGAAAGAATTGAAGTTTTACAATAGCGACTTAGACCACTAACATCCTATTGCTACCTCAAGTAGAAAACTTACTACCACGACCATGTGACAGCTTTGAGTCCATGGACTACTTCTTTCTTGGATTCACAGCAACCACAAGTACTCCCACTTGTGTTTCTCTTTAAGCTCTTTATGCAGCAACTGAATTGATCATCAAGCTCTTGACATGAATCTTGATTCTTGATAACCCTAAGTATGTATGAAGGCAAACACCTCTAAATCTCATAAGAGATTCACACATATAGCATAAACAACAACTTTAAAACGTGGCTAGGATTTTTTCTTTTATACTTAAGGCAAAACATAAAACTCTACACATCAAATGAGCTTAGGTTGAGTTGGAAAATTCTGTAGAAAAACAATCTGCTTGAGTTTCGATCAATCGAGTCTAATTTTTTATCGATTGAGCCTTGCAGATTTACGTAATAAATCCTGCAGTACACTTGATTCCAACTTTACACAACAACACACTTTGAGCAACCTAAATCTAGACTAAATGTTTTGATCATGGTTTGCCAACATTACACATTGAAGTTCTAATACATTAGTTTCTAATTCCTTAGAACCTAACAATTTCTATTCAAAGATTTGGTAAATCTATTTGTTTTTAGACCCCTTAAAACACAATCAAATTAACCTAATTAATTAACCAAGTGATTACTTAGTCAAATTAATCAGATCTAGGTTAACACAAATATATCATATCAATGTAAAGTGCGAAAAATAAAGAACACAAAGATATGATAACCCAGGAAAACCAAACTGGCAAAAAACCTAGGAAGGATTTAACCTAGTTATCCTCAAGGTAAACCAAATTCACTATGAAAGAATTGAAGTTTACACAATAGCGACTTAGACCACTAACATCCTATTGTTACCTGGAGTAGGAAACTTACTACCACGACCACATGACAGCTCCAAGTCCATGGACTACTTCTTTCTCGAATTCCCAGCAAGCACAAGCACACCCACTTGTGTATCTTTAAGCTTTTGAATGCAACAACTGAATTGATCATCAAGTTCTTAACATAATCTTGAATCTTGGAAACCCTAAGTATGTGTGAAGGCAAACACCTCTTGATCTCACAAAAGATTCACACACACAGCATAAGGAGCAACCTAAAACGTGGCTAGGGTTTTCCCTTTTATACTTAAGGAAAAACATAAAACCCTACACTTCAAACGGGCTTGGGCTGAGTTGGAAAATTCTGCAGAAAAACAATCTGCACGACTTTTGATCGATTGAGTCTAATTCTCGATCAATCGAGCCAGGAAAATTTAACCAATAAATTCTGCAGTACACTCGATTCCAACTTTACACATAAACACACTTTGTGCAAGTCTAAAACAAGACTAAAACCTGTTTTGATCATGGTTTACCAACATTACAAAATGAAGTTCTAATACATTAGTTCCTAATTACTTAGAACCTAACAAAATCAATGGAGGAAAAGTTGATATAAACAACTGAGTTGTTGTTTATATCTAAAATATAATTGCAATTTGGTGCAACAACTTGGAAATTGAACATAATATCCCCTTAGTCATACCATTGCAGGATCCAATTTTTATTATATAGTCTATAATAGAAAGTGTAACCCATCCTCAGTAAATTTGGAGCAAATTGTAATCTCAAATCTAGGGAAAAAAAAAAATCTTATCTTGAACGGTAGTCGAACTTTGCAAGTAAATTTGTATGTTTTATAAGTAAATAATTTCATATAGGGAAAAAAAAAAAAAAAAAAATCTGATAAGTAACTTTTTAACATGAAAATTTATGTGATTTTGTCATTTCTTTAACTATATAATATCTATATGTCAAACCTAAAAATTACTACCCTACCAAAATATAATAAAGTTAGTTGAGATTAGTCTGTGGGATCCTTTACCCACTCCCTTTGAAAAACTAATCCAAACATCAAAATACAGAGAGGCCTCACAATTGCAAATCAAATCCAATTACAACAACAATAGAATTTCAGTTTGGATAAAACTTTATACACACACTCTTACACACCCATTTTTAGAATTGAAATAGTGAGTCAAAGACAAGATTTTACTTTGTCGCATCTTTAACTCATGATTTCAGTTAAAAAAAAATGAGCATGCAACAATGTATATAACAAACACAACTCATTTTGCCTTTTTTTTCTCTATCATCATCAACAATAATTCAACATAGTGAGATCCAATCAACCGGTAATCATTGTGGAAAACATCTAGCTAAGGCTTACCGTGAAATCTTCAAATCGTTTTAGGTGTGTAAAAAAGTCATGGTCTACTTGTAAGTGCATCATCTAGCACACACGTGGTTCATACCCCCATGGGAGTATGCCTCAACTGAATGAACTAGAGGTGGAGATTTAGGACTCACCACCTAGTTTAGGTCCAGGAAACAAATTGTTCCTTTTGGACCACTTCGCCAAACATTGGGTTCGAAGTTAAGGTACAACTTGGGAAGGTGTTAGGCACTGTCTAGCTTGTGGGTCGACCTCCAATATGTGTTGTTAGGTTATATTTAATTAAACATGCTATTGAGTGAGCCCTAATCCATAACCCTAATCACACAACACGCATTTAATTAATAAGAAAACACTCAACACATTAAATATTACATCACAATACAGAAGTAAACAAATTAAAACACAAATCAAACATATATTATTAAAAATGAAAAATAAGAATTAATTAAACACATAAGGAAGTATCTCAAATTAAACTTAACATGGCAGAATTTACCAAAATAATGTGAAAAACAATTGAACATAATTAATTAATCTAAATTAGAGAATTCAAAGTCAAAAAAATCACAAAACACATGGAATTTAAATAAATAAATAAATAATTTATTTCCAAGTCTAGGTTTGAAGTGCGTATGCATACTTAACCATGTGTACACAGGGTTGAAACCCAGCATACCCAGCCTTCACACATAATCTAGAAAAATCACTTTATGTTTTTAGATCCCTTAAAAAACAATCAGATTAACCTAGTTAATTAGTCAAGTGATTACTTAGTCAAATTATTCAAATCTAGGTTAACACAAATATATCATATCATTGTAAAGTGCAGAAAATAAATAACACAATGATATGATAACCCAGGAAAACCAAACCAGTAAAAAACCTGGGGAGGATTTAACCTAGCTATCCTCAATGTAAAACAAATCCACTATGAAAGAATTGAAGTTTACACAATAGCGACTTAGACCACTAACATCTTATTGCTACCTCGAGTAGGAAACTTACTATCATGACCACGTAACAGCTCCGAGTCCATGGATTACTTCTTTCTTGGATTCACAGCAAGCACAAGCACTCCCGCTTGTGTATCTTTAAGCTCTTTTTGCAGCAACCGAACTGATCATCAAGTTCTTGATAAAATCTTGATTCTTGATAACCCTAATTATATGTGAAGGCAAACACCTCTAGATCTCACAAGAGATTCACATACACAACATAAACAACAACCTACAAAACATGGCTAGGGTTTTTCCTTTTATACTTAAGGCAAAACATAAAACCCTACACGTCAAACGCGTTTGGGCTGAGTTAGAAAAATTTTGCAGAAAAAAAATCTGCACAAGCTTCGATCGATTGAGTCTAATTCTCAATCGATCGAGCCAGGCAGATTTACACAGTAAATCCTGTAGTACACTCGATTCCAAATTTACGTATAAACATACTTTGAGCAAGCCTAAAACAAGACTCAACATTTTGATTATGGTTTGCCAACATTACAAAATGAAGTTCTAATACATTTAAACCTAAAGTCTTAAAACCCAACAAACTCCCCCTTTGGCAATCCGTGACAAAACAAAAACTAGACAAAGTGCTCAAAGTTACAAAAACAGCCCATTACAAAAACATTGCCCAACAAAAACAAATTCAACTTAACTACTATCTATCAGTTGCAAGTGTAGATAGCAACACGACTGAATCAACCTGTGTATTCCTGTAACACTTAACATACACATAAATGCATGTGTGGAAAACACAAGTAAAACAAAATAAATTCTTGATTTCACATAAGCATAAACTACATGACATATATCATGAATAACCTCATAAATATAAATCAATAATCAATATAGCACAATGTGTAACAAGAAACAGATATAAATACATCATAGTATCTCCCCCTATCATAGACAACTCAACTAAAACAAAATACATCAAGAGCCAAAAAATATAAATTCAAGATGAAGCACCTATATACAATCTAAAAGCTCCAAAGCTCCAAAACAACAAAAATCTCCCCCTATCAACAAAATCTCCTATCCAAATGTACTCCCCCTTTTTGTGACGAATTGCCAAAGGGCAATCACTCATCATCAAAAAGAGGTGGTGGAGGTGACCATCTCAAACTTGCCAAATCCGCCCTCAAAGCCCAAAGCTTGGTGAGAACGTCCACCAGAAGCTAACCATGAGCCGCCTGAACAGTCATGACAATATCCAATGTACGACGAATGCTAGCAACATTTGAAGCAAAAGGTGGAGGAGCATCAACAGCAGTCAGATCGATAAACTCATCAACAGTGGGATCACCTGAAGAAGAAGAAGAAGGAGGAGGAGGAGGTACACCAAAGGAAGACTCAACTCTAGGGCGTTTAGAGCTAGCTCGCATCTAAGCAGCCCTCTGCCGAAGGAAGGTGGCACTTATAAGAGCTACGATATGAATAGGCTTAGACGTCGAAAACTGCTTTAACTCTAAATGTAATAAAATCCTATGAATAAAAACAGGAAAGAAAAGAGCATGAGCAGAAGAACTACTCCTATGAACCTCAATCAAAGAACGAATGAAAAGATGAGGAAAACTCACAGGAAAGTCTGTGACAAGAGCATATAAAAATGCACATCTCTCTAAATGAATAGTATGCAAATGAGAGATGGGCCAAATCAAATGGCAAGAAATCTTGAAAAAGAGATAATGAATCTCGGTTAACTCGTGAGAGGTGATCCAAGGATCAGAACCCCACTGGATAGAAGATCCAGTAAGATATGACATGATGTCATCTAGGGGAGGAAACTCATCGTAAGGATAAACAGGATGTTGGACCTTAGGTACCCTAAGAGCAGAGGACACCACTGTAGGAGTAATGGTGTACTCTTTACCCCGTATCCAACTTCTCACCAGAGTGTTGGAATCATAGGAGTGGACAGAGTGGTTTAAGTAGAACTCTCTAATCAAGGTAGCCAGAGGAGGAGGATCAACATCCAACAAAGGCAACCAGCCCCTATGCTCAAAGTTTCTCCTAATCTCCGGGTCAAGCTCATCTAAAACTACCCTCCACTCAACCCACACATTCCTAAGAATGTTCAGTTTCTCATACGTCTCTTGGTTTTTCTCACTCAGAAACCTCTCAATATCAAAGGATGGATTAGAAGAAGAAGAGGATGTCCTATGGGCTCTAGTCCTCCTAACCATGATGCTAAAGAGCAGAAAGAATAGACAGAAAAGAGACAAAAGACAAAAACAAGAAAAAACCAAAAGCAGACTGCAAGTTAGAATAGAAATAATATAGAAAATAACAATCAATATGATGCATGAACAATATCAACCCATGATGCATGCTCTAATGCAGTGAGGATAAGTTCAATTTCACTGTAAAATCACAAAATTGACTTAAGCATAGAGTTTATATCCAAAACCCAAATTTTGAAAAACCACTTTCACAAATTTCAACAAACTGACCAATTGATAATTACACAAGATAGAGAACAGATTATAATGATCAAATTAATCAATCTAACAAGCCAATTTCATCAAATTATGCTCAATTGAACAAAATCCCCAATTCAAGTAGTTTCAAGCCCTAGAAAAATTCAAATTTTCCCAATTCACCAAATTGATCAAATTAAACTACAAGGATTAGTTTACTAACATCCCACAACAAAAACCCAATGATCAATTTTGAAAGAAAAGGTTGAAATCAACAAAAACCCCAAATTTGCATAGGTTCAAATATTTCCTAAAATGCATGAAAAAAATGCATGAAACATGAAAATAAATGAAAAAGGAAGGACAAAAAGGTATTACCGGCCTTAGAAGTCAAAAACCCTTGAAGAAATTGGAGGGAAAACGACAAAAAAAATGTGCTTTGAGCCTTGACCAATCATAGAGAGAGAGAAAGAACTTTTGAAAAAGTTTGAATAGTGATAGAACACGTGAAAAACTTATGATTTTAAAAACTCTGAACGATTTTCAATTGATCGAAAAACATATTCGATCGATCAAAAATTACATTCAATTGATCCAAAACCAATCGAACCAGGCAGATTCAAAGCAAATTTTTAATCGCAATTTCGATCGGTCGAGAGACAGGTACGATCGATCGAAATTTTGAAAAAAACAAATTTTTGAAAAACAGAGCAATTTTATGCAGAAACTCCTCAAAGCATAGTATTTTATGAATAGAATGCATGAGTATAAGATGAAATGCTTTTCAAAAACACTTGTATTGAACCCAGATCTCCTAAAAATAAGATTTTCAATCAATTTTCCTTAAATTCTCAAACTTCAAACACATTTTGCATTATAATCAAGGAATTTTCATTCTTGGATGGCCAAAACAAGATCACACACAATAACATGTACAAAGTTTAGCAAAGAGTAAATTGTTTAGTGTATGCAACTAGCAAAAGCTTGAAATACATGTGAGGTGATATGTGAATAGTAATCTAGCATAATTTCTACAAAATTCATCACATAAATTTGAAAGAAATTATCACCTAAAGAATTACATCATATAACTCTCACATCTCCTAGAAAACAAGCTTACAATCATGTAAGTTTCTTGATTTGTCTCATATTGTACACACCAATTTTATTTGATTGATTTTATTATAGTCCAATAATGTACACACCAATTTTAGCATTTAAACCAAGGCTACACCTTATGTTCTTTTTGTGCATGTGCTACACTTTCTCGAGTACAAAATCTTATGATATGCACTAAGGTATTCATGATTGACTAGTAAACAGTGGTGAGATGGTTATTTATGCCTTTCTCATTAAGTTCAAATCCAACAATCAAAGGCATGTGACTTCAAAATCAAGAAAAAATGATAAAAAAACTATAAACATCTTCCCACCCAACATGCACTACAAAGTTCAAACTAATAAAGTGCAATAAATAAGCTCATCCAAGCTAAACAAGGTACAAAGACATGTTATGTAAAGATAAATTGGCCAACCTTGATTTCAAATTCAAGAAAACTAATGCAAAACACATTTTGCTTCCCTTTTCCTCTTTTTTTATTTTATTTTATTATAATAACAAAAACAACCTAGAATGAAAATGCATGAATGTTGTGCAATGCAAATCCTAGAAGAAAAAAAAAGAAAAAAAAAAAGACAACAAAGAAGAATGGTCACAAAGAGTAAGCGATGAAGCACAAGGATCATGTCAGAAAGACTCAATTAGATCGAGCCTTTTGCATCCAAAACCTTTTAGATGCAACTTTAGCATTGGAGTTATTATTCACATTAGAATGTTGAGCAACTCCAAGATTGGAATAAATGTTTAAAACCTTTACCAATTCACCAATAAGTACCATAGGATCTTGTGCTTGAGGCACAGGTACTTTTGGTTTATTTGCTTGCTTAGTGGCTTGCAACTTGAAACAGTTTGGATGAATGTACCTAGACTTTCCACAAAAATGACAAACTCATGCAAGTATACCATGCAACTTGTCCTTAGGAGGGTTAGGAGTCTTAAGTTTAGACTCTTGAGGATCAACCCTAATCTTCCTAGGAGGTGTAACTTCTACAGGTTTGAAAATCTCACTCACAGGAGGCTCAGAAGAAGAAACAAAGTTTATGGAATTAGTTTCAGGCACAGAGATGCTTTCTACAAAACCCAAACTAGTTTTGTTTGAAGGAGATTTTTGAACACTCAACAAGTGATCAAGTTTGGAACTAGTAGACCTATTTGTTTGTTCTTTAGCAACAAATAATTCAAGTTCCAAATTCTTAACTTTATCAAACAAAAGCATGTTCTCAGTCTTCACATTATTTAACAATTCATTAGCATCAAACAGTTTCAAAAGCAAATTTTTCTTTAGTCAAGTTCAAGAGTTACAATTTTCTTTAAACCTAAATCAACACTAATAGCATTCTTTGCAACAACTTTGCAAAGTTTATTGTAGGCTTCTTGCAAATCTGCATCCTCAGAGAGTTCCCATAAAAAGGAATCTCTTCAACAGCAACATTTTCATCAACTTTAGCAGTAGCTGTGAAAGCAATAAAGTTTCCATCCTCATCACTGCCAGACTCATTATTAGAAACTTCATCATCACTAAGGGTTACAACCATAGCCTTACCCTTAGACCTCAAGAATGTAGGACATTTTGATTTCACATGACCATACCCTCGACATCCAGAACATCGTTGACCCATAGAATTATTGGAAGTTTGACCTACTTTCTCTTTAGGTTTTTCAGTGTTATTTACCTTAGTGGGATCATTCCTTCTAAAATTTCTAGGTTCAGCATTGTTTTTACCTCTTGCCCTTCTGTTATTGTTCCTAAGAGAATTTCTAAAGTTCTTGGCAAGGTAAGCAATCTCTGTAGTAGAGAGCTCATCATCAAATCCATTCAAATCAACATCATCAACAAACTTAAGAGCCATTGATTTAGATTTGCTAGTCTTAGGTAGGTCCAACTTATAGGACTGAAGAGATCCTACAAGTTCATCAATAGGGATGGAGTCCACATCCTTGCTTTCAGTGATGGCAGTCACTTTGGGTCTAAAGTCTTCAGTCAAGGATCTAAGGATCTTCCTAACAATTTTAGGTTGATTATATATTTCACCCAGATTATAAGCAGAATTAACAATATCATTAAGCTTAGCATAGAATTCATCAAAACTTTCATCATCAAACATCCTAATGCCTTCAACTCTAGTTGTTAACTGCTGAAACTTATTGATCTTAACTGCCTTTGTGCCTTCATGCACAGTTTGGAGAATATTTAATGCAGTGTGAGTAACCTCAACATTTGAGATTCTCTTGAATTCCTCCATAGAAACAGTATTAAAAATAGCATTCATGGCTTTGCTATTAAAAGCGACTGCTTCTTTATGAGAAGTTTGCCACTCACTAACTGGAGTAGTGGGCTTCTCCCATTCGTATTCAATGGAGTTCCAAACTCTCATCAATAGATTTCAGGAATGCTTTCATCCTTACTTTCCAATAAGCATAGTTGTTCTCATCAAAGTGAGGTGGGATCACAAGAGAGTGACCGTGTTCCATGACAACAGGGGTCAAGAATTAACTCTTAGATCAAAGGATCTAGAAAAATAGAGCTAACATGTTCTAATACCACTTGTACGTTTTTAGACCCCTTAAAACACAATCAGATTAACCTAATTAATTAGCCAAGTGATTACTTAGTCAAATTATTCAAATCTAGATTAACACAAATATATCATATCATTGTAAAGTGCAGAAAATAAATAACACAACGATATGATAATCCAGGAAAATCAAACCGGTAAAAAACCTGAGGAGGATTTAACTTTAGCTATCCTCAAGGTAAAACCGATCCACTATGAAAGAATTGAAGTTTACACAATAGCGATTTAGACCACTAACATCCTATTGCTACCTCAAGTAGGAAACTTACTACCACAACCACGTGATAGCTCCGAGTCCACAGACTACTTCTTTCCTGGATTCACAGCAAGCACAAGCACTCCCACTTGTGTATCTTTAAGCTCTTTATTTAGCAACCAAACTGATCATCAAGTTCTTGACATAATCTTGATTCTTGATAACCCTAAGTATATGTGAAAGGAACACCTCTAGATCTCACAAGAGATTCACATACACAGCATAAACAACAACCTACAAAACATGGCTAGGGTTTTTCCTTTTATACTTAAGGCAAAACATAAAACCCTACACGTCAAACGGGCTTGGTCTGAGTTGGAAAAATTCTGCAGAAAAACAATCTGCACAAGCTTCGATCGATCGAGCTAGGCAGATTTACACAGTAAATCCTGCAGTACACTCGATTCCAACTTTACACATAAACATACTTTGAGCAAGCCTAAAACAAGACTCAACGTTTTGATCATGGTTTGCCAACATTACAAAATGAAGTTCTAATACATTTAAACCTAAAGTCTTAGAACCCAACAATCACATTTTCATATTACAACAACAAAAATATAGCATATGAATCAATGTAACAAGGACAAGAAAATACTAAGAACTGACTATCACTATCCCATAGATTTGATTAACAAAATAAAGATCATAATGATCAAACAAAACACATGTGAACACTTCTACATGTTATAACAAAGTATCTTGAAATCAAAGAACATAAACAATGGGAAACATAAAGAAAATACTAAAAATAAAGCAAAATCAGGCCATAGTTAGATTAGTACATGTTATAAGAGTTATAAATATCAAATTAATCATATGGGAACACTTAAGACAAAATCAAACAAAAGCATGTGAATACTATGTAGCAAAGGAAGAAACCATAGAAAGAAAACTCACTCTGCAAAAGAATCACAAATTTGAAGATATTTAACCGACTCCTTAGTACCTACAACACAAAGATTATATGGAGATAACAAACATAATTAAATAACACAATAGGACTTAGTAATCACAACTCAAGATTAAAATGTTTTGTAAAGGATTTGAGAAATCCAATTAATTAGAACGCTAGATTTTGCCTTAGAAAAACTTCTAGAGAGAGCGTGGTTTGTACAAAAAAAAAGTTTTTTTGTGTGAGTTTAGAAAAGATCAAGTAGGGTTTAAAAAATTAAGATGGAGACTAAAAACAAACTCTTTCTAGCTAGGGTTAGAATTGGAGGCATAAGATTGGTATTTATAAAAGTAAACTAGGGTTTTCCAAAACTATTTAGAGGCTTTGAACGATCCTAAGGGTTTGGAAGGCAGCCCAACCTAAAAAAATGAAGCTTTAGGGCCCTATATATAAAAATACAAGTTTATGAAACTATACTTGCATTTGTGGGGTACGTGTGCGCCCTCGAAGATGCATGCGCATGCTCATCAAAAAAGCCCTAATTTTGAGTACACTATTTGCCTAAGGGAAGTGAGTGTCATTTCTTAAGGTATTTTGCGGTGGAATGTCATTCTTTCAAAACTCAAGGGAGTTTGTGTCAAAATTTAAAATAAAATTAAAAATAAAAATTGATACATGACACAAAATTATACTACAATTGAAAATTAATTTTGATTGATTTTGATTCCAATTATGCTTCTCATTTATTCAATATCTTCATTCTAGAGAAAATGTAGTCCTTCAATCTTGTAATACATGAAAGTGCCAGGCAACTAATTATTCAAATCGTAATTTGGCTTTGGTTAAAGTAAATGACACAAATATGGTGGAAATAAATAACATAAAAATACGGTGGAGTTGGTGGGTTTTTGCTTGATTTGATGGGCTGTGATATTAAGAAATTGTTTTCATTTTACTATGAAACAAACACTTGAAAATGATTTATTGTCTTTTTCAGGTTTGTAACCTGTAATATGAAAATGTTTTCAGTAAAATATTTTACTTCAAAGTAAATGGATTGCAAATGCCAAATTTTTTCTCTAAATTGTAAATGCATTAATGGGTTTGTTTTTAGTTTATATTGGCTCTGTAGAGTAGGTTGACTACTATTGTGTTTAGATATTTTCAATCAATAAAATAGTATCTGATTCATTTATATAAATATTAGAAAAGAAAAAAAAAGAATATTAACATTTGATCCTTATCTTCACTCCTCAAGCTCAATTCCGCCAAAGATTTTTTAAAACTAAAATACACTTTTAATCCCTACATCATATTATATATAATAAAAGTTGGGCTTAGATGTTGTGGTTGCGCCAAGTGACTTCACCAAATTGCAGAAATTTTATTAAATTTTTAGAATTTTAAAGAACTAAAAATGAATAGTATACTAACAAGACTCTAATTCATTCTTATCAGTAAGTAGTTTATCTCAAAAAAAAAAAAAAAAAAGTTGGGCTTAGACACTGTGGTTGCGCCAAGTGGCTTCACCAAATTGCAGAAATTTTATTAAATTTTTAGAATTTTAAAGAACTAAAAAGGAATAGTATACTAGCAAGCCTCTAATTTATTCTTATCATTAAGTAGTTTATCTCAAAAAAAAGAAAAAAAAACTATCATTTAGTAGTTTATCTAAGGAAAAAAAAAAAAAAAAAAAAAAAACTATCACCTGCTTCACGTAACTATCATTAAGTAGTTTATCTAACCCTCACAAAAAAAAAAAAAAAAAAAAAAAAAAAAAAAAAAAAAGTAGTTTATCTAAGGAAAAAAAAAACTACTTTTTTGTATTAACTTGAACATAAACAAAAAATAAATAAAATAAAATAAAAATCTAATAACAATCTAGCTAATAACGTTAACTATTTTTTTGGGATAAAGTATACCTAAACTTCTTGATTAGGTAAGCTCCTTTTTCTTTTTGTTCATATCAAGTTATCAATTTCTTCACAACTTAAAATTATTTAATACAAAAGTGAGGGTATACTACCATGACTCTAATTCATTCTTATCATTAAGTAGTTTATCTAAAAAAAAAATGCTTCATGTCTAAAGTAAGTGTATATCTAAAAAAAGAAAATACTGGAAAAAAAAAAAAACATCTTCACGTTAACTTTAACAGTAAACCAAAAAAAAAAAAAAAAATCTAATAACAATCTAGCTAATAACGTTAACTATTTTTTTGGGATAAATTATTTATAAAAAAAACTAATATGTAATTAACCTAAACTTCTTGATTGGGTAAATTCCATTTTATTTTTGTTCATATCAAGTTATCAACTTCTTCACAACTTAAAATTATCTAATATAAAAGTGAGGGTATACCACCATGACTCTAATTCATTCTTATCATTAAGTAGTTTATCTCAAAAAAAAAAAAAAAAAAAAAAATGCTTCATGTCTAAAGTAAGTGTATATCTATAAAAACAAAAATACTGGAAAAAAAAAATCTAATAACAATCTAGCTTACGCTACTTATGTACATGAAGTTTGGATCAGTGAGAATTAGTGTGTGTGGGATGGATACGCAATACACGGGACGTGTGCAATTCAACTTTGTGCAACAATAGCTAAGGTTATAAAAGCACACATTTCCAATTTTGGCACAAAAGCAAACTGCCAAACCTCAAAACATTCAAATAGCATTTTCATAATCTTATTCCAATACCATGAACTCTTCGACTTCCTTTCTCTCTCTTCCCCAAACAACAACAAGAAGAAGAACAGAAGAAAGGCAAAAATCTAAAGAAAGCTGTTTCTGTGTATTCCTTTGCTGCTTTTGGATTCTTCAATAGAACGTTAGGTCTTTATTACTATTCTGGTTTTTCGTTTTCTACTTTTGAAAACTCTTCCCTTAAAAGTTTAAAATAGCTAAGGTTGTTTTTTGGTGGTTTAGAAAAATGGAGGAGAATATTGGTCACAAACAAACTATCAAAACCGAACCCACCGCACCATCGAATGATGATTGGAGAGCTCAACTTACGCCTACAATTAGACACAAAATTGTCAATAAATTGTAATTTTTTCCTTCACACTAAATTTCTTATTTTTATTTTCATATTTAATTTCTTAATCTTTATTCTCAGTCTTTTTTTTTAGTCCAAAAAAGAAAAAAAAAAGTGACTGATGAATGTTTATTTATTTGTCATTCTGTCAAAATTCAAATATATTGCATTCAATAAGAGTGTGATTGCATTCAAAAATGATTTTAGTACTTCACTAAAGTATAAAGCTATTGTTTTTAGTTCCTAAAAAACTTAAAAAGTGATTGATATTAATTACGATTTATTTTTAGTCCCTATGGAGCATTTTTAGTTTGACCACGTCATCTGAGGGCTTGAACATAATCACTCTAAACTTTACTAACTAATCATGTATTTAAGCCATTAATTGATAAACATGTGTGTGTTTAAGAATTGATGTATAGTTGTGTATGTGTCATATTTGTATGGTTGATGATATAGGTCTCATTGTGTGGGGTCTTACAAATAGCAACACTCTTTATAGATTTTATGGAATCACTTCCATTTCGTCCATAATTTTTTTTATTTCATTTAGTTATTAATAATCTACATTATTAATAAAGTTTATTACTCATGAAAAAAAAAATGATGTTCTAGGTATAATTTAAGACTTAAAATAGTAACATACTCTTAATTAATACTTTTAAAAGAACAAATTTAGATGAGTGAATCATTTGTTTACTCTAATTTTTTTTCCCATCAAATTGAATAGGTTTTGTGTATTTTTTGTCTTTTGTTTAACCTAATTTTCTTAAGTTTTATCCAATTTATATGGTTGTAATTTGAGAATCAATCATTAAATATGCTTAGACATGATTTTTTTTTTTTTTTTTGTGTGTGTGTTATGACATGGGTTCAATGGTGAAATGTTACTTTCATCCTTGCAATTTTGATTTAGGAAACAATCTTCTTTTTAGCTTATTATTAAGCATATATTAATATAAATTTGATGATAAATTGTTCATTAAATTTGATGACTTTTATCGATCATTAAATTTTCTATTATTTTGTATATCATTAAATTTTAATAATAGTACTTTTTTTTAGCTTTGAGAACTGTTACGGATTGCGTACTTATATTACAGGTACTCAATGTTTTATGATCAAAGTTTCATTGGATGCACCCTACCCTAAAGATATGTGCTACCCCTTCCCCCAAATCTCAAGAAATTAGCATTTAGCTATAAATTAAAAAAAAAAAAAAAAAAAAAAAAAAAAAAAAAACACTTCCTATATATGAAAAAAAAAAATATATATATATATATATATATATTCTATAAGTTTATGATAAAACTGTGCAACGCACGGGTCTTTAAATAGTTATTTACAGAAAGTTGAAAAACTGTAATAAAAAAAAATTAAAATAAAGGGATTTAGACAACTAAGCATAACAGGATATGCGCAAATTCAAGCCACGTATCATATATTTTTAACAGAATATGTACAAACTCAAGCCATGTATTGTAACACTTTGTTTGAACTTGGTTTTGTGGTAATACAATCATGGACAAATTATACTTTTTCACCTAAATTATAACCCTAATCTCGATTACACCTAACCATATAACCTATTGAAACGCACAATCAGTTCCCTAACTTGAAAATACTTTACACTTACCTCTTACCGTCTGTTTTTCTATTAACTTTAATGGAATTTAGCATTGAAAAACCAGTTTACCCACCAGCCGTTTATTTTGAAGAGTGGTAAATTGGTCTTTTAATGCTAAATTAAATTAAAATTAACACCAAAATAGATGACTGTGGGACATTGAAATAGAGTTACAATTTTGGGAGGTTTATCATGCAATTTGATAGTTTAGAGTGTATCTTCATTGTTTAGAACTTAAGCTTTGACAATTTCAACTTTTCTTCTCACAAAGGGTGAGCTTTCCTTCTCACAAAGGGTGTTTTCTTCTACCAATCTAAGTTGCATGGACATGGACACAGACACAGACACAGACACGGACACGGACACGGGGATACGACAATTTTTGAAAAATAAGGACACGACACGGCGGCGACACGGCGGTTAAATAATTAATTAAATTTTATATTTAGGCACATTTTTTAATATTTTTAGACATAAAATACATTTATGTCTAGAATTCAAATTATGTAAGAACTACAAATAAGTAAACTAACACCCAAAGTAGTACAATAATACACATAAAATGTTTAGAGTACAAACCATAAAAGGATAACAAGTTCAACGTCAAACTAAAAACATAAAAGGATAACAAGTTTTAAACTTTCAAGATTATCACAGAACAACAACATCATTGTCATCAACATAGTCATTATTCTCAATAATACTTGTCTCCATCTCTGGCTCATCTAGTGTGAGATAAGCAATCTCAAGCAACCCAGGTCCTCCAAATGGTTCATCCCAATTATCTCCACCAATGTCCCACTTCTTAGATTCTCCAGTAGTGTACTCGGGCCTCCTCCTTGAAAGAAGTCGAAGATTAGAATGAACAAACACTAAATCTTCAGCACGTTTAGGAGTAATTCTATTCCTCCTCATACAATGGATGAAGCCATATGTACTCCAATTCCTCTCAGCACATGATGATGAGCAAGGCTATTCAAGAAGCTTTAGAGCTAAAGTTTGAAGCAATGGTAAAGTAGACCCATAAGTTGACCACCAAAGCATTGGATCGTAGTTCCACCTATCCTCCATGTTATCCTCATCATAAGTCTTAAATGCGTTAAACAAACCAAACTCCGCATTAACTTTCTGCCTATCATTAGGATCAGGAAAGATCCTTTTGAGGCACTTGTTTCTCTCCACTGAAATTTCAGCATTCTTATGTGGCGCAACATGGCCTCTGACTTCCTCAATCCATTTACTAGTATAATACCTAGTTAAAAGCAAATAAATAAGTACAACTAATGAGTTTAGTTTATTTGTTTGGAAATGCCTAAAGAATATAAATGAAAAGATTAAAGAGATAGAAAAATTACTTCGGATTCAAGGAGTGGGCTAGGCAATGAAGTGGTGTGCAATTTTTAGTCCACCGCTCAATGAGTATATTGTGTACCACACCATAGAATGGAGACTCCTCATAGTCTTCCTTGCCTTCATGCTGGTATATTTCTTTCTTCACATTTTCTATCATGGAATCCCACATTTCATACACCTTATGGAGAATAGGTGCATCCATGTCAGCCACTCGAAGCATCTCATAAATAGGTTCTGTGAATCTCAGAATATATGCAACCTTGTCCCACCACAAATCATTCAAAACATAATCCCTCACAGTTTGAGCTTTTCCTACATCATCTTCTCTATATGACATCCATTCCTCACTAACGACCATATTTCGAAGATTTTGTTTTACTTGAAACAATCTTTTAAGCATGATGATTGTTGAAGCAAATCGTGTTTCAACAACAGCAAGTAACTTCAAAGAGGAATATGAATTAAAAATTGTTAATCTCATAGAATGATTTGTGGTGAAAATACGAATGAAAGTTGCCTCATCTAAAACTTGTGCAATCCAGTTACATTCATTATAAGCAACCTCATTCTGCAAAGAGTACTTAGGTGCACATATATTCTTCAAAGCCAAATTGAGAGTATGCACAACACAAGGTGACCAAAATATATGAGGATATTCAGCTTCAACAATAGATCCTGTAGCCTTCATAACAGACGCATTATCAATAATAATTTGGACAACATGCTGATGCCCAACCTCACCAATGACCTTTAGAAACAAGTCAGCAATGAAGTGCTTGTCTTTGTACTCTTTGGTACCATCAATGGATTTGATAAAAATTAGCCCTTTTTGTGATGTAGCCATAAAATTGATAGGTGGCCTTTTTTGTACCTCTGTCCACCCATCACTTACAATGCTTAAACCCTTTTCTTTCCAAGTGTCTTTAATTGCCCTCAACAACTTCTCAATATGTGCCCTCTCTTTTTGCAACAGAGTTGTTCTTAATTTATTGTAACCCGGAGGAATATAGCCCACTAAATTATTATTAGCTGCAAACTTGATCATCTCAATCCAATATAGGTTCTTAGCAAAGTGAAAGGGTAAACCAGCAGAATAAAATGTCCTAGCAATAAGAGAATCTAATTGCTCTCGACATTGATTGTTAAAAGCCCTCTCCAAAGGAGAATTCCCAACCCCTTTTTTTTTTGGAAAAAATGGATGACTTGTAGCTGTACTACTCTCCCTACTATCCAAATTAGGACTAGTAGGAGAATCAATTGGTAAAGACACTAGCTTAGGCTTCTTCAATATATGCGAAGATTCCTCAAACGCATCTTCTAATTTCTGCATTTCATTCTGATACTCATCTCCAACCTTGGCACATGCTTGTATTCCAAACTTAGGCAGTTTTAACAAGTGTGGCTTCACCCTTGAATAAGACCCCTTGAAAGTTTTTTCACAATAGTTACATTTGAAAGAAACATTCCCACCACCAACACTTGCTTTTTCTAACCTAGTAACATATTTCCATAGAGGAGCAGCAGCTGTCTCAACTGATGATTTCTCACTTTCATTTTCAGTATTCATTTTAGTAAAATCACCTACAATATTTAACTTCAATAAATAAATAAAACTATAGCAGGACACAAAAAAACAAATTTATAAATTATAAGTTATAAGTTATAAAATAAAAAAATAAAAAAAAAAAAAAAAAAAAAAAAAACGACGGAGGGCACGAGGCACCCACAGGCCAGTGAGGCCACAGCAGCAGTTAAAAAAACAAACAAACAAAATGCATTATAAATAAGTGCTTAACAGTTAACAGTACACCCACCCACACCAAAATTAACATTTGAAAAAAAAAAAAAAAACTGAGAGAGAACAAAGAAAAGAATCGGACCTGCTGTCCGCGCCGAGAGAGATAGAGATCGGAAGGGACAGAGGGCACGGCATCGGCGTCAGAGCTCGCCGATCGGCCCGATCTAACTCTGGCGAGGGACAGAGGGCAGCGGCAGCGACAAAGGGAGAGTGGGTTTCAGCGACAGAGAAGAACTTGAGAGTTTTGAGATATGTGGTTTCAACTTTCAATTTTTAGACTCTAAAAATGCTTTATTGTTTTAGGGTTATCACAGGATCAACGATAATGGTAAGTCCACCTGTCAAAATCTGTGCTTTTTTCTTCTTCTTTTTTCTTTTTTTTTTTTTTTACTGCTGGTTTGTCGGACGTGTCGGAACCACGTCGGCGCCGTGTCGAAGAAGCCAAAAAAAAAAAAAAAAGGGACTCCGCCGGACACCGGAATCTGGCGCGTCGTCCCCGTTCCAGTGTTCGACACGTGTCGGACACGGACACGATGCCAAAAATGGCGTGTCTGTGCAACCTAGTACCAATTGGGAGACTTTCCTACGACTTCTTGTCTTACACTCTTAGACATGGATGGAAACTTCATTGAAAGGTTGCAACGGATTAATCTGACGGAGGAGGAGGAGGAGGAAGTGTGTCAGGTCAGAGCTACTCAAAGAAAGGAAATCCTAGAAGAATGCTCTCTAAGTCTAATAGGACATTTCCTCACTACTCGACAGTACAATCAAAGGGCTGCAAAGGCAATGCTTAGGACAATTTTGAAAATGGGGTCAAACCTGAGAATTATCGATGTAGTAGATGGGTTGTTCCAATTCAAATTTAGTTTGGAGAGCCAACTGAAGTGGGTTATGAACAACGGACCGTGGAGCTTTGATAATTACCCCTTGGTACTCCGGAGATGGGAGAGAGGTATGACGGCTACCTCGGTGAAATTCCATTCACTTCCAATATGGACCCAGGTTTGGGGACTACCATTTGACCTTATCACGGAGGAAACTGGTAGAGATATTGGTGAGTGGATAAGGAAGGTAATTGAAGTTGACACTAATGCATTCACGTCAGAGCAAGCTCACCTTATCAGAGTCCGTGTTGAGTTACCTTTGGAGAAACCAATCTGAAGGGGGGGGGGGAGGGGGTATTGTTTCAAGCCCAGAGGGAGACAAAATACTAATTGGGTTCAAGTACGAGCGTCTAGTGGGACTGTGCTTTCAGTGTGGTCTCTTCGGACATGAAGCAAAGGAATGCCAAAAGCCAAAAGACCCATCACAGCAAGAGCTACCATATGGTGAATGGTTGAAGGCAGGATATCGGGGAAGGGAGGAGAGTACTACGTAGAGGGGTGGTGCACCAAGGCAGCCTCAAGGACCGGTAACCTCGTTGGAGAAACCCAACAGAAAGGCAGACCCGATTCAGATAGAGGACAACATTAACCATTCTGAATGGAAAAATCCAGTAACAGCCAAAACGCTACAAACGGTGGGAACATTGACTTTCCAAGATTGAATGACATCGAGGCATTAATGAGCGAATTAAGTGGTGCAAATATCTCGAGTAGGACTTCCCAAACCGATACTATCATTAAGATGGGCGTTAATTGCGTGCATGGAGTTATTGACACCTAGTCAGTATAGTTGAATACGTTGGGAGCAAAAACAACGCATCAGTGACAATTAAACAACCACGTGAGCAATCACCTGACCAAGGAAAAAACACAGCACGTGAGGGGGGAGGTAGCACGTGGAGGAGATTAGAGAGAACTCAACAACCTCATGCGACAACAAACCCTAGAGACTTGATTTCCTACAGCTCAAAGAGAAGGGTTTTGTATGATGGAGCTGAAACTGAGAATACCAATCCAAGGGGGAAGCAAAACAAAACTTTGGCTGTTGCAAATGTTGATCAATTCCAAACAGCGAAGGCTATGGAGCAGCCCCGCCAAGCCCAATGAATCTCTTAAGTTGGAATTGTCAGGGGCTTGGGAACCAACGTGCAGTTGATGTACTCTCTCACCTTGTGAGGGAAAAAGATCCCAGGTGCTATTCTTGATGGAAACAAAAAGATTAGTGGAAGAATTGCGGTGAATACAGGTAGACTTACCTTACCAATGTATGCTAGCAGTACCAAGCATAGAAAGGAGAGGTGGTTTGGCACTAATGTAGAAAGAGGAGGTGGATCTTCATATACAAACCTACTCACCAAATCATGTTCACGCCCTCATCTTTAATGAATCCAACCCCACATGGAGATTAACTGGCTTCTATGGATGGCCAGAGGAATAGCGAAAGAAGGAAACTTGGAAACTTCTTAAACATCTTCATACATGAAGCACACTCCCATGGTTATGCTACGGTTACTTCAATGAGATCCTACACTCCTCCGAGAAGCAAGGACGCTTGCCGAAACAACATCAACCTATGATGGAATTTCGGTCAGCTCTCCTCCATTATGGTTTGGTAGATTTGGGCTTTTAGGGCAATATTTTTACATGGAAAAACGGAAGACCGGGGGATGCATTTGTTCAAGAACGGTTGGATAGGGCTTGTGCAACATCCGAATGGTCAAAAATTTTCCCACATGCAAAGGTCACACATATCCAATCTTCTTACTCAGACCACAATCTGATTTTCATCACTTTGTCTCAACCGAATCAGATTGGTAGAAAGAAGAAAACTCCTACAAGGTTTGAAGAGAAATGGGCATATCATCCTAATTGTGAGGGGGTGATCCAAGGAGCATAGGTAGCCAAAAAATGTTGCTGGCAGCCCCATGTTTTGTCTCTTTGAAAAAATAAAAAGATGCAGGTTCGAACTAGTGCAATGGAGTCGGAATATTTTTGGGAATTTTAAGACACAATTACAGGCAAGGCAATCAGCATTGGAGGACTTGTCCATACAAATAATCTAGAAAATTTGCAAGCAATCAAAACACTAAAACATGAGATTAATACTTTGCTCAACCAAGATGAAATTTTCTGGTAGCAGAGATCTTGGTCCACCATAAAAATACAAAGTTCTTTCATCAAAGAGCTAGCCACCGTCGTAGGAAATATCACATCTTCAGTATCACTTCCCAATCCAAGGAATGGTCCACATCTAATGATCAAATAGCAGAAACAGCAAAGCAATACTTTCAAGATCTGTTCACAACATCCAACCCAACAGATTATGGTGGTGTCTTGAACTCGGTAGATCATCTTGTCACCCTAGAAATGAACAATACCTTACTCCAAAGGTATAGCCCAGAGGAAGTGAAGCAAGCCCTATTCTAGATGCACCCATCAAAATCTCCCAGACCAGATGGTATGTCCCCTTATTTTTTTCAAAAATTTGGGCACATAGTCAGTCATGATGTCACAAATGCAATTCTTTCGATTTTAAATTCTGGACATATGTTGCACAAAATGAATTGTACTCATATTTTATTAATCCCAAAAAATAATGAGCTAAAATACATGTCTGATTTTAGGCCAATAAGTTTGGTGAATGTGATCTCAAGAGTGGTGTCGAAAGTACTAGTCAATAGATTGAAACATGTAGTCCCCCTAGTGATATCTGATGCCCAAAGTGCTTTTGTACCAAACTAGCTCATTACTAACAATACTACTATAGCATATGAGTTGTTACACAGGATAAGAAACAGCAAAGCATATGGGTGAAATGGCTGTCAAGCTCGACATCAACAAAGCATATGACAGGGTGGAATGGGGCTTCTTGCGACCAATGATGCTTAAACTAGGCTTTAACACTAGGTGGGTGGAGTTGGCAATGGAGACAATCATCACTACATCATATTCAATCCTAATCAATGGGGAACCACGTGGCTTCATCTCACTGTCAAGGGGTCTTAGATAAGGGGACCCACTCTCTCCATATTTGTTCCTGCTTTGTGCTGAAGGTCTATCTGCCATGATAAGAAAAGCTGAAGAGGGACACCCACTAAGAGGTATAAAATCTAGCCAAAATGGGGTATGTATCTCCCACCTCTTGTTTGCTGATGATAACCTCTTATTCTGCCAAGCAACTGTTGAGGAATGCCAAAGATTACTTCACATTTTGGAAATTTATGAAGTAGCTTCAAGCCAAGCAATTAATAGACAAAAAGCATCCTTGTTCTTTAGCACAAATACCAAACCGGAGGTGAAAGAGCTATCCAACAAATGCTGGGTGCTAGAATTATGTCCAATGGGGAGAAATACCTTGGGTTACCAATGGCAAGCAGAAAATCCAAGGTAAACACTTTTAAGGAGCTTCAAGAAAAAATAACCAAAAGGGTAATGGGGTGGAAAGAGAAGCTTATTTCAAAGGTGGGTAGAGAGATTTGATCAAGACCATGGCCCAAGCCAGTCCAACTTACTCCATGTGTCTATTCAAACTACCAAAGGCCATATGTGACAAGGATCAACTCGCTTTTGGCCAATTATTGATGGGGTCAAACGGAGGATGAGAGGAAGATCCATTGGATAAATTAGCAAAAATTGTGTACACAAAAGAAAAAGGGAGGAATGGGCTTTAGAGACATTTCAGCATTCAATTTGGCAATGTTAGCCAAGCAAGCATGGAGACTCATCCACCAAGATCACTCACTATTCTATAGGGTGTACAAGGCACGGTATTTCCCAAACTATAGCTTCTTGATGGCAGAATTGGGGTCAAACCCATCTTATGTCTAGCAGTCTCTCCTAACAGCAAGGGATGTGATATGGGAAGGCTCCTCTTCGAGGGTAGGTGATGGCCAACAGATTGGGGTAGTGTCACACAAATGGTTACCAAACACACCAATCTTCCTACATGAGCCCATGGGAGATATGAAAGTGTGACTTGATAGATCAGAGTACAAGACAATGGGATCGAGGTAAAATAGCTGCTACCTTCACCCCAAGAACTTGCACAGAAATTCTAGCCACCTCCCTCAATCAACTAGACTCACAAGACTCCCTGATATGGACTGCAAATAAGACCCATAGTTTCACTGTGAAATCAGCCTATTAGATAGCCCTACGACTGAAGACATCGGAAAGGCAAGAGCATTCATTGGACGAGCCCATAATGCAACTTGAGGGAAAATCTGGAAGCTCAAAGTCCCACCAAAGATTCGAACATTTCTATGGAGAGCATGCAAGAATTGTCTACCAACAAGGGACAATCTACGTAGGAAGAAGATACAAATCGAAGCAACATGTGAATTCTGTAGAAGTGAACCTGAAACAGTGGCGCATATATTCTGGATTTGCCCATTTGCAAGAAATGTTTGGGCATTGATGAAGGGCTGGATCCAGAAATGTAGCAATGAGACTGAGGATTTCTTCCTCCTCTTTAAAAACTTATAGTACGTGTTGGAAGCTGAGGACTTGGATAGATGGGCAGCCAAAGCATGGGCCATATGGAACTCAAGAAACAAGTTTTACTTTGAGCACATTCAACTTGAGCCACGGTCTATCTTGGAGAGAGCCACGAATCTAATAACGGAGTACCAAGCTCTCATGGCAGCAGGGTAGGGGTAATATATATGTAACACCACTCAAGGATTTGAGCTGGTTTTTTGTATTGAAATTCAATGGGGATATGTCTGAGATGTTGACAGAATCCCCCCAAGCCCAAACAATTCAGTTCGGCATTACCTGTATAAGATCAGTTTTGTTAATAAAATTTTCTACCATTCGTTCAAAAGATAGTTTAGAGTGTAAAAATTTAATTAATCCTAAAATCATTAGACTTATTAAAATAAAAGTGTGATTGTACTATTAAAACAAAAAATTATGGTGTAGCTAACAAAAATCATTTATCAAATAATGACACTTCTTTTTAAATTTGTAGGAACTTTTGGGGAGAGAATTTAATCAGAATTCTATTTTTAGTTTTCTTAAAATTTTGGTATTAGAACTTAAATATAGCAAATTAGACTAACAATTTTATTTTCTTAGTCGACTACATGGCATAAGTATGACGTGGAGGACCAAACTTCTAGTATATAGCATATAGCATATAGGATTTGACTTATTTCCAGTACTTTTTTAATTGAATATGTCATTTTATTTTAAATATATAATGGCAGGTGGTAGTGAGATTCAATCCCCACATTTTATTTAGTTAGTGTGTAATATGGTAGTCTTTCATTAAAACAAAAGGAAATTCCTTTTAAAAAAACACTGAAGATAAGCCAAACCCAATATTAAAATAAGTAGTTGTACGCAAATGTGATCTCAACTGGTAAATGGGAACCAATGAAGAAAATAAATTAATAGTACCATAAAATAAATATTAAAAAGAGTTGTACAACAATATATTAGACGAAAAAGGGTTTGTTGGGTGCTTATAAAAGGATGTTCAGATGTGGGAGATGATCTGTTTAAACCTTTTCTTGATTTGAAAAAAGAAATTGAAAGCGTTCATTTGGTTTCTATTCAAAAAAATGAAAGTGTTCTTTTGGTTTCTCTGTTTTCTCCCTATTGTCTATGCAGCTGGAACGTATGATTATTTCCAGCTTGTGCAACCATGGCCTCCGACATATTGTAATGTCAGTGGAGGATCGACTTGTAGCTCCCCATTGAAGTTCACAATACATGGACTTTGGCCGAGTGACTCCCCCAAAACTCAGGCTCCAAAATGCACTGGGAGTCCCTTTGATTCTACCAAGGTAAATATCAGATGCACTATCAAAATACTCTTCGTTATTCTACAAGTGTAATGCATTTTATTTTTGGGGTCATATATTCGAATGGTAGGATTATAGTTTGAGTTTTGCAGATCTCAAACTTGAAATCCAATTTGATAAATGATTGGCCTGACTTGAATGGAAATCATGAAAGATTTTGGAGACATGAATGGGAGATGCACGGTACCTGTTCAGAAACAAAGTACGATCAATTACAATATTTCAGCACTACACTGACATTGAAGAAAAAAAATTGATATTTTAGATACTCTAGCGAAAGCAAATATCAAACCAGATACGGTCGCACGCTACGAAAGCAGTAAAATCACAGCAGCCATTCAACAGAAAACAGGTTTTACACCACGCCTATGGTGCAAAAAGGGAAAACTTCTCGAAATTAGTCTTTGTGTTAATACTAGTTTGGCAGACATGCACTGTCCATCAGTGTTACTGTACTATCAGCTCAATGTATGCCAGGGCAAGGTGCATTTTCCTGATAAGGTTGCGTAAGAAAATTAACGAGGAGGATGAACTCTCTGTCATTGATGAGAAAGAATGAACTCTAGTGTGGAAGTTTCTTATGTCCTATCTGAATTTAAGTGTAATAAAGTTCTAGTAACGAATATAAACTACACCTGCGGTAGTTTTGAGTTGTTATATATATGTATCTGTCCAATTCCACGTTCTCTTTCTTATGTAAATCTTGCGTCCAGCCATCTACAGAAGCTGTATTTGGATCTTATATCTGAAGTTCGGAACTAAATAAAGAGTGATAAAGTTCTCCTAAGGTGTTCAATCTCTAGAATTTAGAGATGTATGAGTATATTGTTAATTATTTCATTTATTTGTTTCCGCATAAAATTATATGCTAGGGTTTGGCTTACTTCTGGTATTTTTTTAAAAGAAAACTCTTTTTGTTTAAATAAAAAATTATCACATCACTCACTAACTAAATAAAATTTGGAAATTAAAACTCACTACCACCTGCCATTCTCTTGCACAACTTAGAGCATTGGCTGTCATTCCCTCCGGACTTTAAAATTAATAAAAAATTATATTTAAAATTTAACAAATGACTTTTTAGATATATCTTAAAAAAATATTATTAAAGTGTGTTTGAGTATGTCTTCCTATAAATAAATGATTATGCATCATTTTTTTCCCTTATTACTCTTATCAATACGTAGCTCATTATAAAAATATATTCTATAAATAGAAAAGTAAACCTGCCTTCTTGATTTTTGAAAAAAATTTCCTTGTATTTTGCTTTTAGAGCATCAGATACATGGGCAACATGTTTTTATTTTTTCTTTTTTCTTTTCAGAGGAATTGAAAATTGTAGATTTCATGATTAAGAGATAGAAATCCTTATTGCATTTGTTATACATGAAATGACAAAGTTTTGGCTCTAAACATAATTAAAGTCTTTAGCTCTAATTACGAATAGGAAGATGACATTAATCACTGCTTAAAGTGTCATGTATATTGCATATAATAAGACACATATCGTCTATCTTCATATTAGTGGTTGAAACCCAAGACTCCAAATATGTTTGGAGTCAAACCTATTTGTATATGAAAATTAATTAAGATTTTTCAATTTTTTATTATTGCTATTGTAGGGGCTCAACCCATCTACCCCATTAAGGACCATCCGCGAAATGCCCAATCTAGCTCATTCTAAAAGAGTATTGAGTGGACTCTCAAATAACTTAGTCCCAAAGGCGCTAGTCAAAACGATGGGCGGAGATCTGGCATGACCAATCAAATATAAGTGGTAGACCATTAGAGTTAAAAATAATAATGAAATAATTAATGAATTTTTTTTTCCAAGTCAGGGTGTTTATGTTTTAAAAATAATAATACATAAAGCCACCACTAGAACCCCTCCTTAGTCTCATTGGGATTTATGCCCTAAAATCTTATTTGCATGACATTATTTAATTCATAAAGTGTGTTATTATTTGAGGATTATATGAACAATATATTTTATGTGTTCATTTAATGAATGGAGCATGAAATGCATTGTATGTGATGGGTATAGGAATAAAATGCACACACAGAAGATCTATAACATGCATATCATTCATGATGATTAGTCTTGATCATAGAAATGAAGACTTCTTATTAACATTCCATCTTAGTAAGGTGTCACTAAATTTTATATTCCATTGAATTAGATTCCAAAAGAAGAATTGGCAACATGTAGTGTCAATAAAATAAGATTTAATTCTATAAAGATATGGTGTAAAACCCAAGTTTTACACCCTCCAATACCAATATACCATATCATCATATTACATATTAAAGAATAGACATAGCTACACTCAATCAATTCTAATACCCATCTAAAAATTCAATCCAACTAAAAGTTTATTGAGATGTTATTAGGTGTGGTAAGATATATTGAGTTTTAAGTAAAAAATTGGTGTGACAATCCATTATTAGATGGTGTCAAATATGAGTTTTATATCCCATCCTTACCAAATTTGGGCTCCAATAAAATGGTTGTAAACACAAAATTTCTCAAAGTTTGAAAATCAAACAACTGAAAAGTGTTTCACAATTATAATTTTGTATTAATCAAGTAGTGAGTACAATCTATCTTCTTAACTTTGGTTGGAAGATGGATCGAATGGTCTTCACAATAAATCTCTAGCTTTGAGCTTGTTAAAGATTTGTTGTCCTTCAAGTTTTTCACATATTCTTGAAACAGAATTTCTCAAGAGATTGGGCTTCTTGAAAACTTTGTGTTGAAAATGAGAGGAGATGTCATTTATTTATAGTGGTTTCAGGGGATAAGATCCACTTTGAAATGATATGCTTGAAGATATATAGTAAACTCTTAATTGGCCCAAATTTTGCTTAGAGATAATTATCTCTATTTATCTATTTTGATAAAGATCATGTTTTGATAAAGATAATAATTATCTCTATTTTATTTATTTATTTATTTTAATAAAGACAATTATCCATCAATTATGAATAGGAAATTTATTTTTATTTATTTTAATAAAGATAATTATCCATCAATTTTGAATAGCAAATTTAACTTTATCTAGTGGGCTAAATGACATGTGGCAAATTTTAATATGCCAATATGACATCAATTTGGATGACACATGTCATCATTTGATTTAATTAATTTAATGACATATTAATTTAGAATTTGTCACTAAATTTTGATGTGACATTTTATAATTGGCTTAAAATTTTACCTCCTACAATGGCATTAACCTTTTTTTTGTTTTATTTTACTATGGACTATTTTAAGGAGAAGATTAATACCGTGTGATTAAATAAAAGTCAGAGTGCAATCATATTTTTATGGTGAAACAAAATATAACTAATGTTAACTTTGAGCTAGTAATGAGATAACAAAAGTCCAAGGCCATTGGAGATATGCTTTTTTTTCCCCCTTTGGTTAATTTCAGATAAATTAAATAATGATTGTAAAAAAGGGATAAATTAAATAATAAATGTTACTTTACCTTAACATGTACAATTTAATATAAGAAAAATATGACGACAACACTATATGATTTTTTTTTTTTTTAATTTTGTTTATATATGAGAAAGTAGAACCTGCCACAAACTTTTAACCATAAAAATCATAATATCTTTTTTCTCTTATGGAAAAGAAAATATTTCAGGCATTCCTGCATTTCTAACTTTTTTATTTATTTATTTTTATATAAATATAGTAGAATTTAAATGTATTCCTATATTCCTGCATTCTAACCCTGTAAATACATATAAAAGAGTTTATAACGAAGGGACTTACTTATATATTTTATAAAACATTTGTTTAAATTGCTCCGAAAATTAATTAATTATATAAGGAAAATTTGAGTATAAAGAAAAATGAGACATCCCCCTCAAAAAAAAAAAAAAAAAAGAGAGAGAGAGAGAAATTGACCAAAAGTTACACGAGATGGACTTAATCCTAATCTCGTGGTCATTGTCTAGGAAAGCATGGGCGAAAGAAATTTATTCCGCCACATGAAGAATAATTTCAAAAAAGAAAAAAAAAAATCGTGATCTTGAAATCTTTTTTTAGAAGAAAAAAAAAAAAGCCTTAGGATAAATGTTGGTTTGCTAATTTAAATTTAATGCAAATTACACAAAATATTTCTATTAACACATTGGTCTTTCCATTAATAATAGTAACAAAATATTTCAAAATTTGATAAGATTCCCTTGATCAAACCCTAATCATGGTTAGTGAATAATTTTTTTTTAGTTAAATGTTGTTCTTTATCACCAAACCATGGTTAAGGTTTGGTAAATGAAATTATTTAAAATTTTAGAATATTTTATTAATGTAATTAATGGAAATACTTATGTTAGTGAATACAAATTGCATTCTCTACATTTAGCTGAAATTCATTTCAATCATCTAATTTTCCTTCATTCAATTATGTCCTCAAAGTTTCAAATTTTTTTAGTTCAGGCATTTGTCCAATTTCGTTAAAAAAAAAAATTGTTCTTAAGCATGCAATTAACTTTTTTTTTTTTTTGAAAAAATATTCTCACATAAAAAAATCTATAAAATAATTTTATTATTTTTATATTTTTTTGTGTGTGAGAAAAAAAAATTTCATGAAAAATTTTTAACGAAATTGAACATAAAGTCTGAATTGAATAAATTTGCAGATGATTCAATTGAATAAAAATAAAGTTAGATAACTAAAATGAATTTGAGAGAAACTTAGAAAGTGCAATTTGCATTTTAGACTAAATCAATATATCATTAATTTATAATGCATTGGAATTGTGATAGAAGTTTGGGGAGGCAAAATTATTTGCAACATTTTGATTGTAAATCTACTTCTTGAGACAAATTAATCAAGCCTCATGAACACTCGGCAATGGCATGCAATTTGTGCATCTAAGAGTGAGAGTTGGTTATGGGATTAGGTAGTATATGAAGAGAGTATTTGACGGTATAGGCTTTGTCTTATTATTTCAAATAGTCATGTAAGCTCTTGGCTGGGTTGTCTAAGCCTTGGTGTTTGCTAGTTTCGGTAAAATAGTTTGTGCAATTGAGCTTTTTCTTGATATTTCATTTTTCATCATATGATATTATTACCATTTTCACGTTTTGTTCAACACTTCTTCCTTTCAGCCTTTGTCCTTTGAATCCTTGCATAACACTAAATAGTTTTGTTTCATCACACTCAGTTAGAGTTGGATGATGAGCACTCCTGATTCTGCTTGCAATTATAACTTGGAAATGCGATGGCCCTAGATTCCTTGACTAAAACCTGGATGGTTAGTGCCAATGTTTGGAAAAAATTTATATCACTATCCAACTTATGGTTTTAATTCTAGACTTAGTCTGTATAGTCATTTTCAATAGTGAGCATGTTATAGAATAATTTATGAAAAAATAATCAATAAACACAGGGAGGTCGAGGTTAAGGTCCTATCTACCTCATGACTTGTTGGAAGTCATTGTACACTCTTTTCCAAAACACTATTTTAATTAGATTAAAAATGAAAGTCTCAAACTCTTAAGAGAAATTAATCTTCAATGATAATCTAGCACATTTTTAAATAATTTTCTTAAACTATTTAGAATTTCAATTTGGGAAGCACGAGTGTAGCAATCTAATTGCTGCACCAATGTTGGACTCTTGGGGATGCAATGTGCAGCCAGGACGCGGTTGCATGTGCATCCCCAACGAACCTTTTTTTTTTTTTTTTTAGAAGCCGGAAATTTCTCCCTTCTTCTCCCTTTCTTCAATCCCAAGGTGCCCACATTTATGTTAATAAACCATACACTTTAAAATCCACTACCACCCTTTTTTTTAACAACTTCCAATTATGTGCATAAATATTTTATATAAAAAATATTTTTTAAAAAAAAGTTTTATTATATAAAGAGTAGTGTTATGAGAACAATATTTTTGCGAAAATTTCACAACATATTTTTGGTAACAAGTTGTTAATGGTCCTCATTTGGACTCACCATTTAATTTTGATATGCTGTATTTTGAGTTGATTTCTTGATTGAAAAAAAAAATGTTGATTTCTTTTCTGTTTTTGATAAGTAAAAAATTTGTTGATTGCTTTTTTCCTTTTGTTGATTTATCATGTAATGGTTATGTATTCACTTTATTATCTACTATTGGTCTTAAATTGATATATGTTTACCATTACATGAAGAAAAAAAATAAATAGCAAAATATAAAAAAATATAAATTAGAGTATATTTAATAATTAATTAATTAACGTATCCTGCCGCACCTATGTCCTACTTTTTTTTAAAAATTGCCGTGTCGCTGCACCGCCTAATGGTTTTTATGAATTCTTCATTATTCCCTTCAAAGCAACATCTGAGCAAGTACTCGAAGAGTTGGTAGGCATTTCTGATATGGCAGAGTCTCTTTCCCTACACTAAATTCAAAAAAAAAAAAAAAAAAATGCATTATGCTTAACACAACTTGGTGGGCTCCATTGTTGGATCCCTGAGACAAAAGAATGGATTAAAGTGATAGAGTGTTATCAGGAGACGCTAGCCTTCGGAATTGAAAAAAGTGCTCAACCTTTTCATAATTACAGTTTACTGTGCCCTTTATTTCATTCGATCCACAGAGTTCTTCCATTTATCCACAGACAACATTCTGGAACTTCCAAACCAAAAAAATGCAACATGAGCAGTTCCCAACTATACTTGTGGATCTTCGGTTTATAGAGAAAAAAACGAGGAGAAAGAGGGCTCCCCCCTTGAACAGACTCTTAAAGGTTAGGTTACTCCACTCGTTACCACTAAACGACGAAGCCAGGAGCGGACAAAGGCGGGGGCATGAAGAGAATGGCAGTAAGCAGTAAGTTGGCCTAGTCTCTCACCCACAAGTGATTGCCTAGGGGACAATTTCTCTCTTAACTATGTAGGAATATGAACAAAACACGACCCTAATTGACTAAAGCTATGAGATAGGGTTTGGAATTGATCCGGAACAAGATAGCCTTCTTCCATCGGATGCATTATCTAAAGGGGTTAAACATGCACTAGCTATATGAGCGGGTTGTCCCTCGCTGCTGCAGTCTATTAGGCTATAGATTACAAGAACAAATGTAGTTGAATGAGATAGTAGTCAGATTACACGTTCCACTTATTGCCTTACCTATTGGAGGAAGGAAAAAAGAACTTAGTTGGTTTTTTTGTCGAGAATCAGAACCTAAGAATATTCAAGGACCCGTTACCAGGCAGGGTAAAACCAACAGCACACAAGCTTTGCAACAACAGGAGCCATAAAGACGATTGTAAAAAGATGCCAAGATTATACTCAAACAATAGCAGTGATACTCTCCAAAGTGAGCGCAAAAAATAAAGGTGCTACATTATAGTAACTAGAAAAGGGCCTCAGAGCCGGAATAAGCAATGAGTTGAGTTTAGTTCTAAAGTTTCAGGGGGTAGCATTCCAATCTTAAGCAAAGCCATCTTGCCCAACCATATATCCTGTTTAGTCAGTTGCATATTGGTAAATGAAATTATTTTAAATTTTAGAATATTTTCTTAATGTAATTAATGGAAATACTTATGTTAGTGAATACAAATTGCATTCTCTACATTTAGCTGAAAATCATTTCAGTCCTCTAATTTTCTTTTGTTCAATTATGTCCTCAAAGTTTCAAATTTATTTAATTCAGGCATTTGTCCAATTTTGTTAAAAAATTGTTGTTAAGCATGCAATTAACTTTTTCTTTTTTTTTTGAAAAAAATATTCTCACATAAAAATATCTATAAAATATTTTTATTATTTTTATAGATTTTTTTTCATGTGAGAAAAATGTTTTTTTAATGGAAAATGTTTAACGAAATTGAACTTAAATTCTGAATTGAATAAATTTGAAATTTAGATGATTCAATTGAACGAAAATAAAGTTAGACAAATAAAATGAATTTGAGAGAAACTTAGAAAGTGTAATTTGCATTTTAGCCTAAATCAATATATTGTTAATTTATAATGCATTGGAATTGTGATAGAAGTTTGGGTATGTAAAATTATTTGCAACATTTTGATTGTAAATCTACTTGTTGAGACAAATTAATCAAGCTTCATGAACACTCGACAATGGCTTGCAATTTGTGCATTTCAAAGTGAGAGTTGGTTATGGGATTGGGTAGTATATCAAGAGAGTATTTGACGGTATAGGTTTTGTCTTATTATTTCAAATAGTCATGTAAGCTCTTGGCTGGGTTGTCTGAGCCTTGGTGTTTGCTAGTCTTGGTAAAATAGTTTGTGCAATTGAGCTTTTTATGGTTTTTCTTGATATTTCATTTTTCATCATTTGATATAATTACCATTTTCACATTTTGTTCAACACTTCTTCCTTTCAGCCTTTGTCCTTTGAATCCTTGCATAACACTAAATAAGTTTGTTTCATCACACTTAGTTAGTGTTGGATGATGAGCACTCTTGATTCTGCATGCAATTATAGCTTGGAAATGTGATGGCCCTGGATTCCTTGACTAAAACTTGGATGGTTAGTGCCAATGTTTGGAAAAAATTTATCTCACTATCCAGCTAATGGTTTTAATTCTAGAGTTAGTCTGTATAGTCATTTTCAATAGTGAGCATGTTATAGAATAATTTATGAAAAAAGAATCAATAAACACAGGGAGGTCGAGGTCCTATCTACATCAAGACTTGATGGAAGTCATTGTACACTCTTTTCCAAAACACTATTTTAATTAGACTAAAAATTAAAGTCTCAAACTCTTAAGAGAAATTAATCTTCTTTGATAATCTAGCACACTTTTAAATAATTTTCGTAAACTGTTTAGAATTTCAATTTTGGAAGCACGAGTGTAGTAATCTGGTTGCCGCACCAATGTTGAACTCTTGGGGACGCAACATGCAGCCTGGACGCGGCTACACATGCATCCCCAACGAAACTTTTTTTTTTTTTAAAGCCGGCATTTTCTCCCTTCTTCTCTCTTTCTTCAATCCCAAGGCGCCCACATTTATGTTAATAAACCATACACTTTAAAATCCGTTACCACCTTTTTTTTTTTTTTACAACTTCCAATTATGTCCATAATTATTTTATATAAAAAATATTATAACTAAAAAGTTTTATTATATAAAGATTAGTGTTATGAACACAATATTTTTGCGAAAACTTCACAACAAATTTTTGGGAACAAGTTGTTAATGGTTCTCGTTTGGACACACCGTTTACTTTTGATAAATTGTATTTTGAGTTGATTTCTTGATAGGAAAAAAAAAATGCTGATTTTTTTTTTCTTTTTTTGATAAGTAAAAGATATGTTGATTGCTTTTTTCCTTTTGTTGATTTATCATGTAATGGTTATGTATTCAATTTATTATCTACTATTGGTCTTAAATTGATATATGTTTACCATTATATGAAGAAAAATAATTCTTAGCAATATATATAAAATATAAATTAGAGTATATTTAATAATTAATTAATAAACGTATCCTGCCACACCTGCGTCCTACATTTTTTAAAAATTGCCGTATTGCCGCACCGCCAGATGGTTTTTGCCAAAAGGGCCATCCTCCCCGCTAGCTATATGAGTGGGTTGTCCCTCGCTACTGCATTCTGTTAGGCTATGGATTACTGGAACAAATGTAGTTGAATGAAACAGCAATCAAGTTACACGTTCCACTTATTTCCTTACCTACTAGAGGAAGGAAAAAAGAACTTAGCTGGTTTTTTTGTCGATAATAAAAACCTGAGAATATTCAAGGACCCATTACCGAGCAAAGTAAAACCAATAGCACTGTGGCTTTGCAGCAACAAGAGCCACAAAGATGATTGTAGAAAGATGCCAAGATTACACTCAAACAATAGCAGCGGTACTCTCCGAAGTAAGCCCTAAAAATAGAGGTGCTACATTAAAGTTACTAGAAAAGGGCCACAGAGCGGGAATGAGCAATGAGTTGAGTTTAGTTCTAGAGTTCAAGTGGGCGCAGCATTCAAGTCTTAAGTGGGGCCATCTTGCCCAGCCATATTTCCTGTTTAGTCTGTTGCAAATCGGTAAATGAAATTATTTTAAATTTTAGAATATTTTCTTAATGTAATTAATGGAAATACTTATGTTTGTGAATACGAATTGCATTCTCTACATTTAGCTAAAATTCATTTCAGTCCTCGAATTTTCTTTCGTTCAATTATGTCCTCAAAGTTTCAATTTTATTTAATTCAGGCATTTGTCCAGTTTTGTTAAAAAATTGGTTTTAAGCATGCAATTAACTTCTTTTTTTTAAAAAAAAAATATTCTCACATAAAAAAATCTATAAAATATTTTTATTATTTTTATAGATATTTTTTCATGTGAGAAAAAAAAAATTTTAACGGAAAATGTTTAACAAAATTGAACGTAAAGTTTGAATAGAATAAATTTGAAATTTAGATGATTCAATTGAATGAAAATAAAGTTAGATGACTAAAATGAATTTGAGAGAAACTTAGAAAGTGCAATTTGCATTTAAGCCTAAACCAATATATCGTTAATTTATAATGCACTGGAATTGTGATAGAAGTTTGGGGAGGTAAAATTATTTGCAACATTTTATTGTAAATCTACTTGTTGAGACAAATTAATCAAGCTTCATGAACACTCAGCAATGGCTTGCAATTTGTGCATTTAAGAGCGAGAGTTGGTTACGGGATTAGGTAGTATATCAAGAGAGTATTTGACAGTATAGGTTTTGTCTTATTATTTCAAATAGTTGTGTAAGCTCTTGGCTGGGTTGTCTGAGCCTTGGTGTTTGCTAGTTTTGTTGAAATAGTTTGTGCAGTTGAGCCTTCTATATTTTTTCTTGATATTTCATATTCCGTCATATGATATAATTACCATTTTCACATTTTGTTCAACACTACTTCCTTTTAGCCTTTGTCCTTTGAGTCCTTGCATTACACTAAATAAATTTTTTTCATCACACTCAGTTAGAGTTGGGTGATGAGCACTCTTGATTCTACATGCAATTATAGCTTGGAAATGCGATGGCCCTGGATTCCTTGACTAAAACTTGGATGGTTAGTGCCAATGTTTGGAAAAAATTTATCTCACTATCCAGCTTATGGTTTTAATTCTAGAGTTAGTCTGTATAGTCGTTTTCAATAGTGAGCATTTTATAGAATAATTTATGAAAAAATAATCAATAAACACAAGGAGGTCGAGGTCGAGGTCCTATTTACCTCAAGACTTGTTGGAAGTCATTGTACACTCTTTTCCAAAACACTATTTTAATTAGATTAAAAATGAAAGTCTCAAACTCTTAAGAGAAATTAATCTTCTTTGAAAATCTAGCGCATTTTTAAATAATTTTCTTAAACTATTTAGAATTTCAATTTGGGAAGCACGGGTGTAGCAATCTGGTTCCCGCACCAATGTTGGACTCTTGGGGACGCAATGTGCAACCTGGACACAGCTGCACATGCGTCCCAAACGAACCTTTTTTTTTTAAATAAAAAAAAAAAAAAAAAAAAAGCCGGCAATTTCTTCCTTCTTCTCTCTTTCTTCGATCCCACGGCGCCCACCTTTATGTTAATAAACCATACCGTTTAAAATCTGCTACCACCTTTTTTTTAACAACTTCCTATTATGTGCATAATTTTTTTATATAAAAAATATTATGACTAAAAAGTTTTATTATATAAAGAGTAGTGTTCTTTTTTTCTTTTTCTTTTTTGAGAAAGAACATCATAAGCCTTTATTAAGAAAATCCAGCTAAATCAGCTTGGATGACTAGAAAACATAATGGTGGAACATCCTCCATCCACACAACTAAGTTTAAAATATGCGCAGCATATCTGGCTTGACTATTAGCATCCCTATTACCTTCTCTCTTAACATGAGAGTAACGTAATTGATTAAATAAACAAGAGCATCGATGTACATCATCTAGCAATGAACCACAATTGGACAGCATAGTTTCAATCTCATCCGGTGTATGCTTGCAAAATTAGTTGCGACAAAGAAGTGATAACCGATCCATCACTGTCGCAAACAACCACAATAACTACCGAATAGTTCACCCCTGAAAAAATTCTTCCATCGAAGTTTACCTTCGCCAAAGTTGTCAGTGGAGGATGCCAAAGAGCTCGAGGTTGTGGACGATTGAGCTGAGGATGCTGGTTGATTTTGAGGCACTCTGCCAGTCGTTGTTCACACTCTTGAATCATCTGCTGCAGGTTGCAACACGGCAAATGCAAGTGGGTCTGACTCCTGTTGGTCCATATCGCCCATGCCGTGAATGCAAACAAAACTAGCTGTTGGTAATTCTGCTTAATCGAAGACAGCAACTCCCTGAAGTCAAGAAACTGTTTGGATATTTGGCAAGCCCAAAAATCAGTGTTTAGCCACACTGTGTCAAGCAAAGGACACGACCAAATTACATGGAGGGAATGCTCTTTCATTTTACAGCATCTTTTGCAGTGAGGCTCGTCAATGATGGTCCATCGCACCAAATTCTGCTTTGTCGGTAGGGATTTTCGGCAAGCAAGCCAAATAAAACTTTTTATCTTATTTAGAACGAAGAGTGACCAATTCCCCAGCCAAAGGCTTTTGTCTTGTACCTCAATTTCCTGCACTACTCAGTCTAGCCTTGCTTCATCTGCAAGTGTTTCGGCTATGAACACCACAGAGGGATCTTTTGCTTGGATAATATCTCCAAGCTCCTTCCTTGTACGTAGGATCCCAAGCCCATAACAATTCCATACTCTAAGATTCATGATTCTTGGCAGGGCTGATTACCAGCCTCCGCCAATATAGAATGTAAGACCCCACCCTCCCTTAAAACCTGCTTTTTCTTGTGAGGTAATTCAGAAGGACCTTCAACCTGTGAAAAAATTCTCTTTTCTCCACCAATGTATTCACCTTTGTCTCTCCCTGTGTTTCCTGTGTTTTCCTGAGCACTGCCTTCTGTGTTTTTCCTTGCCAATCAGGTCCACATACGCTGAGTATTTACTGACTTTGCTGCCTCTTGCTCCTCACGTGACTGACTAGAAGTATTTTTGGCAATAGTAGCTGATTGGTTCGTGAGTTTAATGTGATCAAATTTGGTCAGCTCCGAATCAATCTCATTAATTCGGACTTCAAACAAATCGGGGAAGGCAGCTGTCCCATGAATATTGGAGTTATGACTTTCCAAAAATTGTGAGCTTTCAATGGTATTATTGATTACAGAATCTTTTGGTTCCCGTACGTTTTGCGTTACAATTGGAGAGTCCAAAGTAACGGTTTCATCTCTTGAATGCTTCTGCAAGACGTCCCTTGGAGTTTCTGACTTGCTCACCGTCGTTGGACAATGAAATGGCATCGAATTCACATCATTCATCACCACCGGTTCAGCCTCAACACCAATGTCACGATCAGTAGGTTTCGAAGACGAGCATTGATTCGATTTGAAAAAACCTGGAACAGAGACGACAGCCTTCCGTGAAGAAACAAAAGGCGAGGCTCGAAGAGTGGGTCCGTATTGCTTTTGATCGGCAGTTAAGCAACCTTCGCTCTCTAGCCATAGATCGCAATCCCTGTCATCGTGTTCAAGACGGCCACACCAGTAGCAAATCTTTAGCAGGCGCTCGTATTTGAAAGTTATCCACATGGTTTTACCATTCTCCATAGAAATTATCCGACCACGGCAAAGAGGCAGGGTAACATCCATCAACACCCTAATCCTTATAAAATTGCACCCCTCTGTTTCTGTTGGATCCGCGGAATGAAATACCTGGCGAAGGACATTGCAGATTTTTTTCAGCGACTTTTACGTTCATGTAACTGTATGGCAGCCGGTGGACTTGCACCCAAAACAAAGTCCTGTCAAAACTTGATTCCTCCACTACCTCACTTTTGTCATATCGCTGCATGATCACGAGGTGTTTGTCAAAACTCCAAGGCTCGGCATTAAGGACCTTATCTCTATCAGCAGCCGATTCAAGATGAACAACATTTTATGTTCTCCAACTTTGCGAACCTGAAAGCCATTTCTCAATCGCCAAAGAGGAGTAAAAGTTCTTGCTATTGCATCAATATTGAGGGCTCGCTTTGTCAGAAACTTGGCTGCAATGATATGGTCTTGAGAGCTAAGATCACTCTCTAAGCAACACCCAAGCCCCTCCGTCTTCAAAAGCGTGAATTTGGTCCAATCGTTTGTTAGTTCATCCATTGCAGACATGGTAAACTTATGAATGCAAATCAAAGTGTAACAGAGAAAAAGATAAACTGTTTCCCAATAACCCTTGAAAAAACTCAACTAGTCCACGAATTGACACTGTTAAAAACATGGAAGAACAACAAGCCTTCAAAGTAAAGGGACAACAATTCTACTGCCTAAGAGAAGTCAGAGGACTTTTCTTAGCGACAGAGAAACCTCGGTCATGTTAGGATCTTTAGAGTCTCAAATAAAAAATATGTTGATTGCTTTTTTCCTTTTGTTGATTTATCATGTAACGGATATGTATTCACTTTATTATCTACTATTGGTCCTAAATTGATATATGTTTACCATTATATGAAGAAAAAAATTCTTAGCAACATATATAACATATAAATTAGGGTATATTTAATAATTAATTAATAAATGTATCCTGCCGCACCGGTGTCCTACTTTTTTAAAAAATTGCCGTGTCGCTGCACCGCTAGATGGTTTTTGCCAGTGGTGCCATCCTCTGCGCTAGCTGTATAAGCGAGTTGTCCCTTGCTACTGTAGTCTGTTAGGCTATGGATTACAGGAACAAAGGTAGTTGAATGAGACAGCAATCAGGTTACACGTTCCACTTATTGCCTTACCAACTAGAGGAAGGAAAAAAGAACTTAGCTGGTTTTTTTGACGATGATCGGAACCAGAGAATATTCAAGGACCCGTTACCGGGCAGGGTAAAACCAACAGCATAGAGGCTTTGCAGCAACAGGAGTCACAAAGACGATTGTAGAAAGATGCCAAGAATATACTCAAATAATTGCAGTCGTACACTCCGAAGTAAGCCCAAAACATAAAGGTGCTACATAATAGTAACTAGAAAACAGAGCCAGAATGAGCAATGAGTTGAATTTAGTTCTAAAGTTCAAGCGGGGGTAGCATTCCAATCTTAAGCAAAGCCATCCTGCCCAGCCATATATCCGGCTTTGTCAATTGCATATCGATAAATGAAATTATTTTAAATTTTAAAATATTTTCTTAATGTAATTAATGGAAATACTAATGTTAGTGAATACAAATTGCATTCTCTACATTTAGCTAAAATTCGTTTCAGTCCTCTAATTCTTTTTTGTTCAATTATGTCCTCAAAGTTTCAAATTTAATTAATTCAAGCATTTGTCTAATTTTGTTAAAAAATTGTTGTTAAGCATGCAATTAACTTTTTTTTTTTTTTAATTCTCACTTTAAAATATCTATAAAATATTTTTATTATTTTTATAGATTTTTTTTCATGTGAGAAAAATATTTTTTTTAGTGGAAAATTTTTAACGAAAATAAAGTTAGATGACTGAAATGAATTCGAGAGAAACTTAGAAAGTGCAATTTGCATTTTAGCCTAAATCAACATATCATTAATTTATAATGCATTGGAATTGTGATAGAAGTTTGGGGAGGTAAGATTATTTGCAACATTTTGATTGTAAATCTACTTGTTGAGACAAATTAATCAAGCTTCATGAACACTCGACAACGGCTCGCAATTTGTGCATTTAAGAGCAAGAGTTGCTTACGAGATTGGGTAGTACATCAAGAGAGTATTTGACAGTATAGGTTTTGTCTTATTATTTCAAATAGTCGTGTAAGCTCTTGGCTGGGTTGTCTGAGCCATGGTGTTGGCTAGTTTTGGTGAAATAGCTTGTGCAGTTGAACCTTTTATATTTTTTCTTGATATTTCATATTTCATCATATGATATAATTACCATTTTCACGTTTTGTTCAATGCTGCTTCCTTTTAGCCTTTGTCCTTTAAGTCCTTGCATTACACTAAATAAATTTTTTTCATCACACTCAGTTAAAGTTGGGTGATGAGCACTCTTGATTCTGCATGCAATTATAGCTTGGAAATGCGATGCCCCTGGATTCCTTGACTAAAACTAGGATGGTTAGTGCCAATGTTTGGAAAAAATTTATCTCACTATCCAGCATATGGTTTTAATTCTAGAGTTAGTCTGTATAGTCGTTTTCAAAAGTGAGCATGTTATAGAATAATTTATGAAAAAATAATCAATAAACACAGGGAGGTGGAGGTCAAGTCGAGGTCCTATCTACCTCAAGACTTGTCAGAAGTCATTGTACACTCTTTTCCAAAACACTATTTTAATTAAATTAAAAATTAAAGTCTCATACTCTTAAGAGAAATTAATCTTCATTGATAATCTAGCACATTTTTAAATAATTTTCTTAAATTGTTTAGAATTTCAATTTGGGAAGCACGGGTGTATCAATCTAGTTGCTGCACCAATGTTGGACTCTTAGGGAGGAAACGTGCAGCCTAGACGCGGCTGCACATGTGTCCCCAACAAAACTTTTTTTTTTTACAAGCCGGCAGTTTCTCCCTTCTTCTCTCTTTCTTCAATCCCATGGCGCCCACATTTATGTTAATAAACCATACACTTTAAAATTTGCTACCACCTTTTTTTTAAAAACTTCCAATTACGTGCATAATTATATTATATAAAAAATATTATGACTAAAAAGTTTTATTATATAAAGAGTAGCGTTATGAGCTCAATATTTTTGCGAAAATTTCACAACAAATTTTTGGTAACAACTTGTCAATGGTTCTCATTTGGACTCACCATTTACTTTTGATAAGTTGTATTTTGAGGTTATTTCTTGATAGGAAAAAAAAATGCTGACTTCTTTTCTTTTTTTGATAAGTAAAAAATAAGTTGATTGCTTTTTTCCTTTTGTTCATTTATCATGCGATGGTTATGTATTCACTTTATTATCTACAATTGGTCTTAAATTGATATATGTTTACCATTATATGAAGAAGAATAATTTCTAGCAATATATATATATATATATATATATATATAATATAAATTAGGGTATATTTAATAATTAATTAATAAATGTATCCAGTCGCACTGGTGTCCTACTTTTTTTAAAAATTGTCGTGTCGCCGCACCGCCAGATGATTTTTGCCAATAGGGCCATCCTCCTCGCTAGCTGTATGAGCGGGTTGTCCCTCGTTGCTGCAGTCTGTTAGGCTATGGATTACAGGAACAAATGTAGTTGAATTTGACAGCTGTCAGGTTACACGTTCCAAATATTGCCTTACCTACTGGAGGAAGGAAAAAAGAACTTAGCTAGTTTTTTGTCGATAATCGGAACTTGAGAATATTCAAGGACCCATTACCGAGCAGGGTAAAACCAACAGCATAGAGGCTTTGTAGCAACAGGAGCCACAAAGACGATTGTAGAAAGATGCCAAGATTATACTCAAACAATTGCAACGGTACACTCCAAAGTAAGCCCAAAAAATAAAGGTGCTACATTATAGTAACTAGAAATCAAAGCCAGAATGAGCAATGAGTTGAATTTTGTTCTAAAGTTCAAGCAGGGATAGCATTCCAGTCTTAAGCAAAGCCATCCTGCCCAGGCATTTATCCTGCTTTATCAGTTGCATATCGATAAATGAAATTATTTTAAATTTTAAAATATTTTCTTAATGTAATTAATGGAATACTAATGTTAGTGAATACAAATTGCATTCTCTACATTTAGCTAAAATTCATTTCAATCCTCTAATTTTCTTTCGTTCAATTATGTCCTCAAAGTTTCAAATTTAATTAATTTAGGCATTTGTCCAATTTTGTTAAAAAAAAAAAAAAAATTGTTGTTAAGCATGCAATTAACTTTCTTTTTTTTTTTTTGAAAAAAAATTACTCACATAAAAATATCTATAAAATATTTTTATTATTTTTATAGATATTTTTTCATGTGAGAAAAATATTTTTTTAATGGAAAATTTTTAACAAAATTAAACATAAATTCTGAATTGAAAAAATTTAAAATTTAGATGATTCAATCGAACAAAAATAAAGTTAGATGACTGAAATGAATTTGAGAGAAACTTAGAAAGTGCAATTCGCATTTTAGCCGAAATCAATATATCGTTAATTTATAATGCATTGGAATTTTGATAGAAGTTTGGGGAGGTAAGATTATTTGCAACATTTTGTTTGTAAATCTACTTGTTGAGACAAATTAATCAAGCTTCATGAACACTCGACAACGGCTCGCAATTTGTGCACTTAAGAGCGAGAGTTGCTTACAAGATTGGGTAGTACATCAAGAGAGTATTTGACGGTATAGGTTTTGTCTTATTATTTCAAATAGTCATGTACGCTCTTGGCTGGGTTGTCTGAGCCTTGGTGTTTGCTAGTTTTTGTAAAATAGTTTGTGCAGTTGAGCTTTTTATAGTTTTTCGTGATATTTCATATTTCATCATATGGTATAATTACCATTTTCACGTTTTGTTCAACACTTCTTCCTTTCAGCCTTTGTCCTTTGAATCCTTGCATAACACTAAATAATTTTGTTTCATCACACACAATTAGAGTTGGGTGATGAGCACTCTTGATTCTACATGCAATTATAGCTTGGAAATGCGATGGCCCTGGATTCCTTGCCTAAAACTTGGATGGTTAGTGCCAATGTTTGGAAAAAATTTATCTAACTATCCAACTTATAGTTTTAATTCTAGAGTTAGTCTATATAGTCGTTATCAGTTGTGAACATGTTACAGAATAGTTTTTGAAAAAATAATCAATAAATACAGGGTGGTCGAGGTCCTATCTACCTCAAGACTTGTCGGAAGTCATTGTACACTCTTTTCCAAAACACTATTTTACTTGGATTAAAAATTAAAGTCTCAAACTCTTAAGAGAAATTAATCTTCATTGATATTCTAGCACATTTTTAAATAATTTTCTTAAACTGTTTAGAATTTCAATTTGGGAATTATGGGTGTATCAATCTGGTTGCAGCACCAGTGTTGGACTCTTGGGGATGCAATGTGCAGCCCAGACGAGGTTGCACGTGCGTCCCCTACGAAACTTTTATTTAAAAAAAAAAAAAAAAAAAAAAAAAAAAAGCCGGCAATTTCTCCCTTCTTCTCTCTTTCTTCAATCCCATGGGACCCACATCTATGTTAATAAACCATACACTTTAAAATCCGCTACCACCTTTTTTTTTAACAACTTCCAATTATGTGCATAATTATTTTATATAAAAAATATTATGACTAAAAAGTTTTATTATATAAAGAGTAGTGTTATGGACACAATATATTTGTGAAAATTTCACAACAAATTTTTGGTAACTAGTTGTTAATGGTTCTCATTTGGACTCACCATTTACTTTTGATAAGTTTTATTTTGAGTTGATTTATTGATAGGAAAAAAAAAAAGTTGATTTCCTTTCTTTTTTTGATAAGTAAAAATTATGTTGATTGCTTTTTTCCTTTTGTTGATTTATCATGTAATGGTTATGTATTCACTTTATTATCTACTATTGATCTTAAATTGATATATGTTTACCATTATTTGAAGTAAAATAATTCTTTGCAATATACATAAAATATAAATTTGAGTACATTTAATAATTAATTAATACATGTATCCTGCCGCACCTATGTCCTACTATTTTAAAAAATTGTCGTGTCACCGCACAGCCAGATGGTTTTTGCCAATAGTGCCATCCTCCCCGCTAGCTGTACGAACGGGTTGTCCCTCGCTACTGCAGTCTGTTAGGCTATGGATTACAGGAACAAATGTAGTTTAATGAGACAGTAGTCAGGTTACGCATTCCACGTATTGCCTTACCAACTGGAGGAAGGAAAAATGAACTTAGCTAGTTTTTTTGTCAATAATCGGAACCTGAGAATATTCAAGGACCCGTTACCGGGCAGGGTTACACCAATAGCACAGAGGCTTTGCAGCAACCGGAGCCACAAAGACGATTGTAGAAAGATGCCTAGATTATACTCAAACAGTAGCAGCGGTACACTCCGAAGTAAGCCCAAAAAATAAAGGGGCAACATTATAGTAACTAGAAAAGAGCCTCAGAGCCGGAATGAGCAATGGTTCTGTAGTTTAAGCGAGGGTAGCATTCCAGTCTTAAGTAAAGCCATCCTGCCCAACCATGTATCCCGTTCAGTTAATTGCATATCACTGAAAGATATTATTTTAAATTTTAGAATATTTTCTTAATGTTATTAATGGAAATACTTATGTTAGTGAATACAAATTGCATTCTCTACATTTAATTGAAATTCATATCAATCCTCTAATTTTCATTCGTTCAATTATGTCCTCAAAGTTTCAAATTTATTTAATTCAGGCATTTGTCCAATTTTGTCAAAAAAATTGTTGTTAAGCTTGCAATTAACTTCTTTTTTTTTTTTTTTGAAAAAAATATTCTCACATAAAAAAATCTATAAACTATTTTTACAGATTTTTTTTCATGTGAGAAAAATATTTTTTTAATGGAAAATTTTTAACGAAATTGATCGTAAAGTCCGAATTGAATAAATTTGAAATTTAAATGATTCAATTGAATGAAAATAAAGTTAGATGGCTGAAATGAATTTGAGAGAAACTTAGAAAGTGCAATTTGCATTTTAGCCTAAATCAGTATGTCATTAATTTATAATGCATTGGAATTGTGATAGAAGTTTGGGGAGGTAAAATTATTTGCAACATTTTGATAGACAAATTAATCAAGCTTCATGAACACTCAGCAATGTCTTGCAAGAGTTGGTTATGGGATTGGGTAGTATGTCAAGTGGGTATTTAACGGTACAGGTTTTATCTTATTATTTCAAATAGTCGTGTAAGCTCTTGGCAGGGTTGTTTGAGCCTTGGTGTTTGCTAGTTTTGGTAAAATAGTTTGTGCAGTTGATCTTTTTATAGTTTTTCTTGATATTTCATTTTTCATCATATGATATAATTACCATTTTCACGTTTTGTTCAACAGTTCTTCCTTTCAGCCTTTGTCCTTTGAATCCTTGCATAACACTACATAATTTTGTTTCATCACACTCAGTTAGAGTTGGATGATGGGCACTCTTCATTCTGCTTGCAATTAGAGCTTGGAAATGCGGTGGCCCAGGATTCCTTTACTAAAACTTGGATGGTTAGTGCCAATGTTCGGAAAAAATTTATCTCTCCATCCAGCTTATGGTTTTTATTCTATAGTTAGTCTGTATAGTTGTTTTCAATAGTAACCATGTTATAGAATAATTTATGAAAAAATAATCAGTAAACACAGGGAGGTCGAGGTCGAGGTCCTATCTACCTCAAGACTTGTTGGAAGTCATTGTACACTCTTTTCCAAAACACTATTTCAATTAGATTAAAAATGAAAGTTTCAAACTCTTAAGAGAAATTAATCTTCATTGATATTCTAGCACATTTTTAAATAATTTTCTTAAACTGTTTAGAATTTCAATTTGGGAAGCGCAAGTGTAGCAATCTGGTTACTGCACCAACGTTGGACTCTTGGGGACGTAACGTGCAGCCTAGACACAGCTGCACGTGCGTACCCAACAAGCCTTTTTATTTTTTTTAAAGCTGGTTGTTTCTACCTTCTTCTCTCTTTCTTCAATCCCATGAAGCCCACGTTTATGTTAATAAAACATACACTTTAAAATCCACTACCACCTTTTTTTTTAACAACTTTCGATTATGTGCATAAATATTTTATATAAAAAATATTAAAACTAAAAAGATTTATTATATAAAGAGTAGTGTTATGAGCACAATATTTTTGCGAAAATTTCACAACATAATTTTGGTAACAAGTTGTTAATGGTCCTCATTTGGACTCACCATTTAATTTTGATAAGTTGTATTTTGAGTTGATTTCTTGATTGAAAAATAAAATGCTGATTTCTTTTCTATTTTTGATAAGTAAAAAATATGTTGATTGCTTTTTTTCCTTTTGCTGATTTATCATGTAATGGTTATGTATTCACTTTATTATCTACTATTGGTCTTAAATTGATATATGTTTACCATTATATGAAGAAAAAAAAACTCTTAGCAATATATATATATATATATATATATATATATGTAAGAGTATCTTTAATAATTAATTAATAAACGTATCATGCCGCACTTGTTTCCTACTTTTTTTAAAAATTGCCATGTTGCTGCACCGCTAGATGGTTTTTGCCAGTAGGGCCATCCTCCCTGCTAGCTATATGAGCAGGCTATCCCTCACTGCTGCATTCTGTTAGGCTATGGATTACATGAACAAATGTAGTTGAATGAGACAACAGTCAAGTTACATGTTCCACTTATTGCCTTACCTACTAGAGGAAGGAAAAAAGAACTTAGCTGGTTTTTTTGTCGATAATCAGAACCTGAGAATATTCAAGGACCCGTTACTGGGCAGGGTAAAACCAACAACATAGTGGCTTTACAGGAACAGGAGCCACAACGGCAATTGTAGAAAGATGCCAAGATTATACTCAAACAATAGCAGTGGTACTCTCCAAAGTAAGCCTTAAAATTATGGTGCTACATTATAGTAACTAGAAAGGGGCCTCAAAGCGGGAATGAGCAGTGAGTTGAGTTTAGTTCTGGAGTTCAACCAGGGGTAGCATTCTAGTCTAGAGCAAGGCCATCCTACCCAGCCATATATCCTGTTCAGTCAGTTTCATATCGGAAAATGAAATTATTTTAAATTTTAGAATATTTTCTTAATGTAATTAATGGAAATACTTATGTTAGTGAATACAAATTGCATTCTCTACATTTAGCTGAAATTCATTTCAGTCCTCTAATTTTCTTTCGTTCAATTTTGTCCTCAAAGTTTCAAATTTAATTAATTCAGGCATTTGTCCAATTTTGTTAAAAAATTGTTGTTAAGCATGCAATTAACTTTTTTTTTTTGAAAAAAATATTCTCAAATAAAAGATTCTATAAAATATTTTTATAGATTTTTTTTCATGTGAGAAAAATGTTTTTTTAATGGAAAATGTTTAATGAAATTGAACTTAAAGTCTGGATTGAATAAATTTGAAATTTAGATGATTCAATTGAACGAAAATAAAGTTAGACAACTAAAATGAATTTGAGAGAAACTTAGAAAGTGCAATTTGCATTTTAGCCTAAATCAATATATCATTAATTTATAATGCATTGGAATTGTGATAGAAGTTTGGGTATGTAAAATTATTTGCAACATTTTGATTGTAAATCTACTTGTTGAGACAAATTAATCAAGCTTATGAACAATCAGCAATGGCTTGCAATTTGTGCATCTAAGAGTGAGAGTTGGTTATGGGATTGGGTATCAAGAGAGTATTTGATGGTATAGGTTTTGTCTTATTATTTCAAATAGTCGTGTAAGCTCTTGGCTGGGTTGTCTGAGCCTTGGTATTTGCTAGTTTTGGTAAAATAGTTTGTGCAATTGAGCATTTTATAGTTTTTCTTGATATTTCATTTTTCATCATATGATATAATTACCTTTTTCACGTTTTGTTCAACACTTCTTCGTTTCAGCCTTTGTCCTTTGAATCCTTGCATAACACTAAATAATTTTGTTTCATCACACTTAGTTAGAGTTGGAAGATCAGCACTCTTGATTCTGCTTGCAATTATAGCTTGGAAATGCGATGGCCCTGGATTCCTTGACTAAAACTTGGATGGTTACTGCCAATGTTTGGAAAAAATTTATCTCACTACCCAACTTCTGGTTTTAATTCTTGAGTTAGTATGTATGTTCGTTTTCAATAGTGAGCATTTTATAGAATAATTTATGAAAAAATAATCAATAAACACAGGGAGGTCAAGGTTGAGGTCCTATCTACCTCAAGACTTGTTGGAAGTCATTGTACACTCTTTTCCAAAACACTATTTTAATTAGATTAAAAATGAAAGTCTCAAACTCTTAAGAGAAATTAATCTTCATCGATAATCTAGCACATTTTTAAATAATTCTCTTGAATTGTTTAGAATTTCAATTTGGGAAGCACGAGTGTAGCAATCTAGTTGCTGCACCAATGTTGGACTCTTGTGGTCGCAACGTGCAGCCTGGATGCGGCAACACATCCCCAACGAACCTTTTTTTTGAAAAAAAAAAAGCTGGTAGTTTCTCCCTTCTTCTCTCTTTCTTCAACCCCAAGGCGCCCACGTTTATTTTAATAAACCATACACTTTAAAATCCGCTACCACCTTTTTTTTTTAACAACTTCCAATTATGTGCATAAATATTTGATATAAAAAATATTAAAACTAAATGGTTTTATTATATAAAGAGTAGTGTTATGAGCACAATATTTTTTCGAAAATTTCACAACATATTTTTGGTAACAAGTTGTTAATGGTCCTCATTTGGACTCACCATTTACTTTTGATAAGTTGTATTTTGAGCTGATTTCTTGACTGAAAAAAAAATGTTGATTTCTTTTCTGTTTTTGATAAGTAAAAAAATATGTTGATTGCTTTTTTCCTTTTGTTGATTTATAATGTAATGGTTATGTATTCACTTTATTATCTACTAGATATATGTTTACCATTATATGAAGAAAAAAAATTCTTAGAAATATATATATATATATATAATATAAATTAGAATATATTTAATAATTAATTAATAAACGTATCCTGCCGCACTTGTGTCCTACTTTTTTTAAAAATTGTCATGTCGCCGCACCGCCAGATGGTTTTAGCCAGTTGTGCCATCCTCCCCGCTAGCTGTATGAGCGGGTTGTCCCTCATTGCTGCTGTCTGTTAGGCTATGGATTACAAGAACAAATGTATTTGAATGAGACAGCAATCCGGTTACACGTTCCACTTATTGCCTTACCTACTGGACGAAGGAAAAAAGAACTTAGCTGGTTTTTTTGTCGATAATCGAAACCTAAGAATATTCAAGGACTCGTTATCGGGCAGGGTAAAACCAACAGCACAGAGGCTTTACAGCAACAGGAGCCACAAAGACGACTGTAGAAAGATGCCAAGATTATACTCAAACAATTGCAGCAGTACTCTTCGAAGTAAGCCTTAAAAATAAAGGTGCTACATTATAGTGACTAGAAAAGGGCCTCAGAGCCGGAATGAGCAATGAGTTGAGTTTAGTTCTAAAGTTCAAGTGGGGGTAGCATTCCTGTCTTAAGCAAAGCCATCCTGCTCAGCCATATATCCTGTTTAGTCAATTGCATATCGGTAAATGAAATTATTTTAATTTTTAGAATATTTTCTTAATTTAATTCATGGAAATACTTATGTTAGTGAATACAAATTGCATTCTCTACATTTAGCTGAAATTTATTTCAGTCCTCTAATTTTCTTTCGTTCAATTTTGTCCTCAAGGTTTCAAATTTAATTAATTCAGGCATTTTTCCAATTTTGTTAAAAAAATTGTTGTTAAGCATGCAATTATCTTTTTTTTTTTTTGAAAAAATATTCTCACATAAAAAAATCTATAAAATGTTTTTATTATTTTTATAGATTTTTTTTCATGTGAGGAAAATATTTTTTTAATGGAAAATTTTTAACAAAATTGAACGGAAAGTCTGAATTGAATAAGTTTGAAATTTAGATGATTCAATTGAATGAAAATAAATTTAAATGACTGAAATGAATTTGAGAGAAACTTAGAAAGTGCAATTTGCATTTTAGCCTAAATCAATATATCGTTAATTTATAATGCATTGGAATTGTGATAGAAGTTTGGGAAGGTAAAATTATTTGCAACACTTTGATTGTAAATCTACTTGTTGAGACAAATTAATCAAGCTTATGAACAGCCGGCAATGGCTTGCAATTTGTGCATCTAAGGGTGAGAGTTGGTTATGGGACTGGGTAGTATAGAGTATTTGATGGTATAGGTTTTGTCTTATTATTTCAAATAGTCGTGTAAGCTCTTGGTTGCATTGTCTAAGCCTTGGTGTTTGCTAGTTTTGGTAAAATAGTTTGTGCAGTTGAGCTTTTTATAGTTTTTCTTGATATTTCATTTTTCATCATATGATATAATACTCAGTTAAAATACAAAACTGACCCTTTAAATTTTTTTCAAATTTCTTTTCAATCTTCTAACTTTGCTTTTATTCATTTCAGTCCTCTAACTTTCATGTTTATTCAATTAATGTTTTTTCATCAACTTTTGTTATTTTTTCAATTTTTCTTCAAATTTTTTAAATTAAAAAAAATTCAATTATTGATTGAAAAATATTTTCTATATTTTTTTTAAAAAAAAAAATTTAACAAAACTTGACGAAAATGCATTAATTGAATAAATTTGAAACTTAGAAAACTGAAATGAACGAAAGCAAAGTTAAAAGACTGAAATGAAATCTGAAGAAACTAGGAGGGCCAATTTTGCAATTTAGCCTAATAAATATGTGGAAGCATGTCACATTGTCAGTCAATAATAATAATAGTTTCTTTTATAAAATTTATAAAAATTAATCTAATGAATTCCTTTAATACAAATAATTAATACACAACTATAGATAATTAATATTTTCATTTACTTCATTGGGTAATTCAATGAACTAATACTTTGATATAAGTGCAAACTTTGTTGATATGGAAGCCTAAATAAAGAAAATCTCAAAGAATGCCCCCCACATAACAAAGTTTTATGCTCTCCCACATTAGATCTCTACTTCTATATTCATATTGATGAATTGATTCTACATTTTTATGTGATCAATCTCTAGAATTTGTTTATATATGAATATATTTGATACACATGGGAACTATAAACTATACCCTAGAAGTTTGGGTCTTCCAAATCATACTTGTGCCATGTAATCAAAATGTGTTATACATTTTCCTAAAAAAAAAGTGTTATACATTAATTATATGATCTGCTTTAATCCTGTAATACACTATAAGTAATTTAAAATAGTTCGTAATACAATTTTCTTTAGTAAAACTGTATTACCAAAATTTAAGAAAGATTAAATATATCATCTTATTGAAATTATCTCACTAAAAATTTTTAAATTTTTAATATTATTATTTATTTTAAATTACTTTAATTACTTACCATAATCTTTGGTTTGACAATAATACTTAGATCTTACATATCATACTTGTACTATGGTTCAACATAAATATTGCATGTTATAAGGTTCTTTTGCTATGTCTCACTAATTAAGTACATAAAATTTGTTAATTAACTTTGCTTTTAGTAAAACTCATTATAGCTTAAGTTTCCAAAAACTTAAAGAATTGCTCCAATTCTAATTGCACAATATCCCTCTTCCATACTGATCCCTTTTATTCCAATTTGTAGGTTTTCTCTTTTTCGTTTTTCAAAATATATTGTTTCATTGGTTTCGGAAGAATGTTGAAGCTTTGCTGCAATTTATCTTCTCATTATATACCGTAGCAAGGATTTGCTCTTTTGAAAGAATTTTGATGCATTCCATTACTTTTTTTTTTTTTTTTGGAGAAGCCAGCCCACAAGTGAGGGCCAAATTTATTCATGAATAAAACCAAGATCATGGTTGTAAACATCCACAATGTCAGGAGGAACTTCCTCCATCCAAACTAACAGAGGATTACAAAATGATCTATGAGCTAAGTGGTGAGCTACACAGTTACCCATACGCTTAATGTGATGAAAGGAAATGCTATTAAAGGAGCGTGACAAAACACGGATATCTTCCAAAATGTGTCCCAGGTCCGAGGAAGGGAGTGCTTTCTCCTTGATGGCTTTGATGATAATTTCAGAGTCACCTTCAACCATAACTCTCTCAAATCCGAGCTCTCTCGCAAGCAAGAGAGCCCTTCGTGCTGCTATCACTTCCACTATCTCTACCGAAGTAGACAGGGGAATCTTTTGTGAAAGGGAAGCCAAAACCAGTCCAGCCTGATCCCGAACAACCATGGCAAGACCTGCTGAAGATTGAGTAGAGAAAATAGCGCCGTCAAAGTTTACTTTCACCACACCTAGAGGGGGAGGTTTCCATCGGACCAATCGGGCTGTTCTTGGGATTTTTGCATGGACAGGTCGGAGGTGGTTGAACTCATGCACCAATGAACGTGCCTAGTCTGGGATTTTTTCGAGGCTTGAACATTCCTCCCCAAAGGCAGCTCTGTTTCTATTCATCCAGATCAGGGATTAGGTGTTAGCGAACACCTCGATGCAGCTGGGGTCTTGGAAGGCTAAGTGCAATAAGTCATTAAAGGTCGAGAGAGGAGACGTAGCCTTCTTGAGCTTAGCAAACTGAGGGAGCCATACCGAAACGAGCTTCGGGCACAACCACAATGCATGTGTTATGGTCTCGGGTTCAAGGTTGCAGGTGGGGCAAGTACCAACTTGTAAAAGCTTTCTGCGCACCAAGTTCACCCTCGTGGGGAGGGAATCACAACATGCATGCCAGAGAAGGTTGCGTATACGGTTTGGGACATGGAGTTTCCAGATTTTTTTTCCATACATCTCTACTCTCGGTATGGTCAGAAGCACCTAGAGCCTCAGGATTCTCATACTCTCTTAATAGCTTGTACCTGGATTTGATAGAGTAGGGCCCAGTACGGTTTTTTGGCCAGAACAACCAATCCGGGGTATCCACTATACTCAATGGGATTTCTTTGATCGCGCTTGCCTCAAAAGAGAGGAAGATATCATCAATGAGGTCAGATTTCCAGTAGTGCATCTCGTGGTCTATTAGAACATCCACCTTCATTTTCGTGTCGTGATCAAGGGGTGGAGATAAGACTCTACCCGTGCCTCCACAAGGAATCCATTGATCTTTGAAAACACTAATAGATCAACCATCACCAACCCTCCACTTCAAACCCCTTCGAATGGAATCTCTGCCCTTTAGAATGCTCTTCCAAGCAAAAGACCCAAATTTGTTCTTTGCCTCAAAAATTGAGATATGAGGGAAGAATTTTGCTTTGAAAAATCTATAAAACAGCGAGTCTTAATTAGTGGATAGCCACCAAACTTGCTTCGCCAGTAAAGCATCATTGAACTTTTGTAGCTCTCTAAATCCCATGCCACCTTCCAGTTTAGACCAATACATTGTGTGCCACTTCACCCAATGTACTTTTCGACGGCTACCTATTTGGCCCCACCAGAACTTACGAATCATTACCTCAATATCATGATAAAGAGAGGTAGGTAATTTAAAGTAGCTCATAGCAAAGGACACGAGGGCTTGGATTACTGCTTTAATAAGGACTTCTCTTCTAGCCTGGGAAAGTAGTTTTTCCTTCCAACCCTTCAATTTTGACCAAACTCTCTCTTTGATGAAAGCAAAACTCGCCTTTTTTCCCCTTCCCATAAAAGAGGGAAGACCCAAGTATTTCTCATACTGTTTTATATCAGGAGCCCCAAGCAAATTAATGATGCTTTCCTGAGTATCCGAAGAGGTAGCTTTGCTGAAAAACAAGGTTGTTTTGTCCCTATTAAGTTTTTGGCCTGAGGCTGCCTCAAATTCTGCAAGGATGGCCTGGAGGGGGTTGCACTCCTAGATTGAGGCCCTGCAGAAGAGAAGACTATCATCTACAAAAAATAGATGAGTTAGTCTAGGTCCATTTTTGCATAAAAATATGCCTCTAATATGACCACTACGAACTGCCTTCTCAATCAAGGCATGTAACCCTTCAAAGCAAAGAAGTAATAAATAGGGTGGGAGTGGGTCTCCTTGTCTGATTCCCCTTGAAGGGATTATTTTTTCAGTTGGCTCCCCATTGATCAAAAGGGAATAGGAGACCGTTGTAATGCACATCATCAACAAATCAACCCATTTTTCATGGAAGCCCAATCTTAACATTAGCTACTTTAGGAAAGACCATTCCACCCTATCATAAGCTTTGCTCATGTCTAGTTTAAGAACCATAAACCCTACTTTTCCAGATTGGTGCTTCATGTAATGGAGAGTTTCAAAAGCCATCAAAATATTATCTGTTATGAGCCTCCCAGCCTGGAAAGCACTTTGATTTTCTGAGATTATATCAGGGAGTATCCCCTGGAGTTTATTAGCTAAAACTTTAGACACCAATTTGTAGATAACGTTACAAAGGCTAATAGGTCTAAATTCAGAGATTTTTTCCGGGTTCTTAACCTTAGGAATGAGGGTTATAAAGTATGGTTGATTTTAGCAGGCAAAGAGCAATTATTAAGACAATTTAATAAGGAAACATCATCACCAACAATAGACTAGTAAGTTTGGAAGAAAGTAGGGGGCATACTGTCCGGACCAGGGGCCGAGAGCGGTTCCATAGATTTGAGAGCTGGTTCCACCTCTTCTCTTGTAAAGCAGCGGATTAAATCTCTGTTCATATCCTCCGTAACCACTGGCAGTATCAACTCAAAAATTAGATGGCTCTCCTTAGGACTGCTAGTGGTGAAGAGTTCCTTATAAAAGGATGTAGCAATCTCCTGAAGTTGGTGCTCAGATGTGCACCAAGTGTTTTGGTTATTCCACAGTCCGTGAATCCAATTTCTCTTATATCTTTGTGAAGTTCTACTGTGAAAGTAACGGGTGTTGCTGTCACCTGATTGCATGTAAAGGGTTCGCCCTCTGAATCCACATCATGCTCTCCTTATCAAGAAGCTCATTAATATTCACCTTCAGGATTCAGACTTGATCATACGAGGCTCCCCTAGCTGCTGCCTCCTCAGTTAACACCAGCTTTTTTGAAGTCTCTACTATTTGTCTTTTTATGCTCCTAAAAGAAAGCCGACTCCATTCCACCAATTTCACCCCACAGTGCTTGATTTTTGAGGAAGCCAGAAACATGTTGCTCTCATATGATGGGAAACCCCATGCATCAACTATTGTGTTCCTACACCCAACTTCCTTCATCCACATGCTCTCAAAGCGAAATGGTTTATTTTTACAATGCACTATGCCTTCGGGTTTGATGATTATGGGGTTATGGTCGAAAGCATTGGAGTGTAAATGTTGAACCCTTGTTGCTGGGAAAAGCTCCAGCCATGAGGGAGTAGCGAAGGAACTATCCAGCCTCTCTAAAATCATTGACTCACCCCTTTTACCTCGCCAAGTGAATTTCCTACTAGAGAAACCAAGATCAATGAAACCAAGCTCATCCACCACATCCCTGAATGCTTGCATCTCTACTTACCTTCTTGGCAAGCCACCAAGTTTCTCATGACCTCTAAGTATCTCGTTAAAGTCCCCTGCACAGACCCAAGGGAGGTTGTACTTATTATTGAGATCACGTAGAAGTTGCCACGTTTCCACCTTCCTCCCAGTTTCCGGAAAGCCATAGATGCCTGTGAATCGCTAGGAATCTTCATGACCATCATTAACAATAGCATTAATAAAATTAAGAGAAGAACCAACCACTGTAATACTTACCGAGCTTTTCCAGAAAAGAGCCAAACCACCAGCTCTAGTAATTCTGTCCACTACCCACTTCTCATCAAAATTTAGTTCATCACACAATTTATCCAGTCTAGTTTTATCTGCCCAAGTCTCAGCCAGTCTTGTGCTCGCACCATGTTAGCAAGCTCTCGAATCGTACAGTGGTTCCCAAGCCCCCACATATTCCAACATAAACAACTCATTGGTCTCGGTGGGGTTGGGAACCAGCCTCCACCGCTATGTTGATGTTTTCTTTCTGCGCAGAAACATATGTTATTTTGCGTTTTGGTGGTTTTGAGTTGCTGTGAGGGAGGTAAGTTGTTCTTTTTCCCAGTGCAGCGTTAAGAGCCACGGTATCATCAGATGAGCCCACTTGTCTTTTAATCCGTGTCCAATTAGGAAATGTTTTTGGCGCTGGTTTATCTTGGGGCGGGCTTAAGTTCGTTATATTGGCAAGTGGGCTTTTTGGGTTAGGTAGAGGTATAGAGCTTGTTGGGCCAGAGTTAAGAGGGCCCAAAGGGTTTAATATCTAATCACGAACTGTGGGTGCATCATCAAACCTGGCTATTTCCTTGTCCAACTCCTCTAGCATTACCTTAAAGTTTTTTCCCGCCTCAATTACATCTTCCAACACCACTGCACTTACATACACGTTACCTTCTACAGTCTTGTCACCCTGAAATGGATTCACATCAGGTGCAATACTTAGGGTATTGCACTTGGTGCAATACCTAATCAATGGTTGAGATTGAAAGATTGAAAAAATAACTTTCAATCTCAGCTATTAAATAAAATATATTTAAAAAGAGTAAAAAAATTAAAGTTAAAAAGTTAAAAAAATTAAAAAAATTGTGAGAAAAGTAGAGGTATTGCATCAGGTGCAATACCCTAGGTATTGCACCTGATGTGAATCCCCCTGACTCACCTCTGGATGCGCTGTTTCTGTCTGCTGAAAATCCGGCACCATCAAGTCAGGTGGGTTTGAAAAAACCACTTGCTTTTCAGGCCAAATTACCTCAAGTGAGGGTTTTTCCGACCAGAGCACCACCACAGGCGGTTTGCATCCCTGAACCGGATTTGATTGTGGGTTAACTTTCTTCTTTGTTTTGAAGATACCTGACACCATGACCACCTTGCTCCTTGACGGCACAAACGGAGTAGCTTTGATCCAAGGGCCATATTGCTAGCTATCTATAGCCAGGTTAGCCTCACTTTCGATCCATATATCACAACCCCGATCATCATATGTTAGGCAACCACACCAGTAACAGAGGTTTGGGAGCCATTCATACTTGAAAGGTATCCACAAATCTTTCCCATCGTCCAGTGTGATCACTCTTCCCTTACATAGAGGTTTGGAGATATTCAAAGTTACCCTAACCCGTACAAACCTATCTCCTTCCATGGCCGAGTCATCCTCTCCACGGTTTACAGTTCCCATGGCTTCACAAAGTTGCCCTGCTACCCTTCGATTCCTGAATCTAAGAAGGAGATCATGCACTTGAACCCAGAAAGTAGCTTGATCAAAGAACATGTCTCTTACTTCCTTGGTGCCGTCGTACTCTTGCAATACCACCATGTGTTTATCAAAGCTCCATGGTTCCCCTACTAGGACTCTCAACATCTCATTTTTGTCCTTGAAAGTAAAGAGCACAATATGATCGTCCTCCTTCCTGAGTTTGAAGCCCTTCGTAGCTCTCCATAGGGGGGAAAAAGCTTTTGTAATTGCATCTAAGTTAAGAGCTCGTTGGGTCAAAAATTTAGCTGCCAACCCCCAATCTATTTCAGCTTGCTTTTCCGATAATCTAACGTTAGACCCTTCACACTCCGATAGGTTAAGCTTGCTCCACGTTTTTGTGAGGTCTTCCATGTGTGTTTCAACTTAGTAACTCAGGACAGAAAAAGAAAGAAAAAAACCGGGGTAGAAAAAACAACAAGGGAGGAAACAGGGGGAGAAAGGAGAAGAGAAGAAGAGAAGAGGGAAAGGATCTGTTTCCCAGTAACCCAAGAAAACAATCCCCACAAGCCTCTAAGTGAACTTGTCACTGAGAAGTACTGATAAGCTCCTTCAGAGAAGGGACACCTGTTCTACACCCACTAGAGAAGATGAGTCCATCTGACTTTAGCGAGAGAGAAACCTAAGGTTCACTCTGCCGGGTGAATTTTGTTGCAAAGAAATGATTGAAAAAAATGTTGTTAGGTAGTTAGAAAAGTAGTTGGGACTGTCTTTTTTTTGGTTAGAAACGAACTTCATTAAAAAACTAAACAAAACCATCAGATACAGAGCATGCTCTGTTTACATATAACCCAGCAGAGTCCTCATCTACAATGTTTCTAATGTCCACATGCGAACAATCAAAGGAAATAAAATCATGCTCCTGGTTAGTGCTCATTCTCGCTAGCATATCCGCACACCGGTTGGCTTGGCGATAGCAATGCCTAACTTGAATTTGACAAAATCGACGCATCAACTGTCTGCAGTCATCCAAAATGGGTGAGATAACATTATTGAGATAGTTTGGGTTGAGAAAGCAATCCACAACAACTTTAGCATCAAGTTCCACTAGAAGAAAATGAGCATTTAAGTCACTGCATAAAATAAGCCCCTCCCTAAGCCCCCATAATTCAGCTACAAAACTGGTGGATATTCCTATCCGCTTTGAAAATCCAGCAAGCCATTTGCCATTTTCATCCCTCACCACTCCACCACAACCCGCTAGACCTGGATTTTCCTTTGCAGCCCCATCCGTGTTGAGTTGGGACTGTCACTGAAAGCAAGTATAAGCATTACCCAAACAATGGATTGCGAAGCCCATTAGTGCCATTTTTGGGTTTGGCCTTTTTTGTATAATATATCTCCATGAAATATAAATAAATTGTTGAATTTCACAATATCAACGTCAAGATGGCCGAGTTGGTCTAAGGCGCCAGTTTCAGGTACTGGTCCGTAAGGGCATGGGTTCGAATCCCATTCTTGACATTAATTTTTTTTTTCTAGTCAACTTGGTAAAGAGTATATTAACTAAGCATTTTTCATAATTATTGGGTGGACGTGAACCTATGCCATTATTATTATTATTATTTTTTAAATAACTCGATGGATTTAATGAGAAAAAAAATATATTCAAAGCTTTGCCATTGAGGTATTTTAGTTCTCCTAACAATGATATTGATTTTCTTTATTTAAATAAAAAAAAAAGATTAGTTTTATATTGAAGGTTGAAACTATTCAAATAAATTTATTAAATTTTAATTTTCTAAATTGTGGTGTTAATTGGTTCTTTTTTCCTTTTTCTTTTTAACTGAATTTGAATGGCGGATTGAAATGTTTTATATTTCAAAAAAAAAAAAAAAAAAACACATTGGGTGGACGTGAACCTATGCCATTATTATTATTTTTTATTTTTTAAATAACTCGATGGATTTAATGAGAAAAAAAAATATATTCAAAGCTTTGCCATTGAGGTATTTTAGTTCTCCTAACAATGATACTGATTTTCTTTATTTAAATAAAAAAACAATAAGATTAATTTTATATTGAAGGAGGTGTTACCACGTTCCTTTATGGCCTGTTTGGGAGTTTGAAAATGGAGGGGGAGTAGAGTAAAGGGAGGGAGAGTAATCTAATTACATTGTTTGGAAGTTTTTTTAAGGAAGGAGGGGGAGGGATTTGGAGGGGTTTGGAGGGGTTTCAACTACCTCTAACCCCTCCTTTTTAATTCCCCCAAATTGGAGAGATTTGGAGGGAGACTAGAGTAGAAAAATTATTGATCAAACCAATTTCCTAATTTAACCTTTTTAAATTAACAAAATTACAAACAGATTATTCAAATAATTTTTGTTTGTTTCCCGAGAAAATATGAGAAAAAAATTTGAATCTGACTATTTACTGTTGTTACTGACTTTGCAAATAAGGCAACCCAACAAGAAAAATTCAAGCTCACGATGAAATACAAATTCCATTAGAAATTGAAACCCTAACAACAAAATCAAAACGAAAACAAAAAAAACAAAACAAAAATTTAAAAAAAAAAAAAGAGAAGCAAAACGATTAGGATTGAACCTGCAAAAAATTCAAAGCAAAACCAAAACCCACATCCAATCTGAGAGAGAGAATCAGAGTGAGAGAGAAAGGATCGGAATGAGAGAAAGAGAGAATCCACCATCGCCGCCGATCTTCAGTCCCTACTGCCGATTTTGATATCCAATCCACGCCGATCTGAGAGACCCACAACAAAAATTCAAAACAAACCAAAACCCACATATAATCTGAGAAGAGAATCGGAGTGAGTGAAAGAGAGGATCGAAATGAGAGAAAGAGAGAGAACCCACCATCGCCGCGGCTCCAAACCTCCACGCCATCGCCGCCGCTCCAAACCACCACACCATCGCTGTCGATCTCCAATCGCCGTGCTCCGACACGACGGTGGCTCGCTCCGACGGGTTCTCCTTGGGGTTCGCCAGGAAAACCTCTTTCTTCTTCTTTCGTTTTTTTGGTTAAACTCTTTCTGCTTCAACCGAACAGGTATATACAATACAGAAAATTCAATTTAATTTTTAAAAATTATTTTATAATATTTTTTAGGTAATAAAAATTATTTTATAATAGTTAATAGTAGTTTTATATATATATATATATATTTTGATGGATATTAGTGATATTTAATAGAATGAGAATGTTGATTAAATAATTATTTAATCTAATAAATTAATCATAGACTAATGTGGTAAGTCAATTTTCAAATAAGGGTAAATTTGTCTATTTAAATTATTTTTTCTCCTCCCTATCCTAATTCTTAAAACATCCAAGTAAGGAGAAGGACTAATTACTCCCTTCCCCCTTACTAATTCTAAAAACATCCAAACAAGATAGAGGGAAACCATTCTACTCTACTCTCCTCCCTACTACTCTCCTTCCCTCTACTCCACTCTACTCTCCTCCCTCTCTAAACTTCCAAACAGGCCATTAAGGAGGTGCTGCCACGTTAGGAAAAAATGTCACTTAAAATGCTGCCACGTTTACAATTAAGAAGCGAAAAATTATATTGCTTGACAACTTGACACCGTTTGATGCTCTATGAGTATATAAAAAAAAACGGTTAAAAAAAAAAAAAAAAAAAAAAAAAAGAGGCTTGCAACTAAAAAAACACGAGCGATACAGAGAAAGGGAAGGAGAGAAAAAAAAAAAAGCTTGCGATACAGGGGAGAGACAGAGTTCGTGCGGCCGGCCATCACCATCCCTTGCCAGACTTAGACCACCGGAACCGGCACCGGTAACCTAAAGGTGCATGCAGGAATTGAGATGCGGAGATAGAGAGAACTACCACCGGTAATTTTTTTTCCCCTTTCTTTCTTAGATCTAGGTATGAAATATGAATTAGTTTTGAGAATTTTGGTTGGATTGATTTTTATTTAGGTATTTGGGTTACATTTGGTTTGGATTTTAAAAGAGAAGAGAGAAATTACTGAAAGGATGCGTTGTTAATAGTGATGCATTGTTAAGGCACAGGGGAGAAAGACAGACATCTCAGGGCCGGTACTACCATCGGCCTCCAACCACAAGGAAACTTTGTTTCTTCTGCCGTATAGATTCACCATGCGATCTCGACTGCACTCTTTGTTTATGTTTCTTTATTTATTTCTGGGTTTGTAGGTGGAAAGGCCAAGCCTTTGAGGCAACCCAAAGTCTAAGAAGAATGGGTACGGTTAGGTCTTTTTTTCCCTTTATTGAAATCTCTTTCAATTTGTGTTTCAAAGTTTGTAGTTTTAATGGATTGGTACTTTGGGTTTGATTTTTTATTGACTATTTCTCATTGCGTCATGTGACTTTTTCTCATTTCTCATTGTTCCTTTTTCAGTCGTTTACTTATTTAGTTTCCAAACAATAGTGCCTGTTCATTTTGCGGATTGAACAGTTTCAGTATATATGTTTCAAACCCACATAACTTTTCATCCCTAAAGATGCTGCCTAAACTAACAACGCTTCAATCAAAGCTAAATAACTTCCCTTAAGCGTTAATACCAATTCATTGCTTCAAACACCACTGTCTCTTAAAACCCATATTTCTTCTTCTTCGTTGCACAATCTCAATAAACACTTCAAAACCACAGAAATCCCCACTCAAATCTAGGAGACTGCCTCTCATGGCATTTACAAGGTCTGGGTGGGCATTTACAATGTTTGCTTAGAGGTCGTGTTCTCCTTTTTCTGCAAGCCAACAAATGGGATATTGGAACAGATCAAGATTCAAGGACTAAGATGGTTCCGTTGGAGAGAGGCTACAGTGATTTTCTCTTAATGGGATTTCGCCAGAATCATCTGACTGTTGGGAAGACAATACGGTATGTTGGGTTTGGTTTTTGATTTTGCTATTGCTCTTGCTTTGCTTTGCTTTGCTTATATGTTTATTTCAATTAAATCTTCAAATTAGTTGATAAAGCATTGGAAGTGATGCATGTCCGATGTTGCTCATGTAAAGTATTTTATTTAATTTTATTTCTGATTGGTTACCAGGATAAATGAGTGGAAGAGATTAGAAATTTAGATCTTCATAATATGTTCTTTTAGGGGGTCTGTGATCTCTCTTTAGTTCTTAAGATATCACTTGCCCAACTACCTTTGACTATGTTCATAAATTTATATATTTTGTTTGTGTTCATATTTTTGATTGAAAGGTGAATCTTGGGTTTGTGTTTTCCTATCAAATTGAGATAGATCTCTACTTCCTTAGTATTTTTGTACTCTTCTGACAATGGCTCTCCTTCCTCTCATACAAATGGATAGTGAGTAGGCAATTTTTACATTTGAGTATAATACTATTGGATACTTACACTATTGCACATTCTAAGTCTAATAGAAATTCTAACTCTCCCATATACCAATTTTATTGTTTATTTATTTTGTTATTAAACTGTTCATCTTTCTTACAAATAAACAATATTGGATGTGATATTGATAGTTTGCTATTTTAGTAAAGCACTGATTCATGGCTTTCATATGTATGTTGCATTCTAATTATTGGATGAAATCTTAAATAATTGTTGATGCATTTGCATCACTTGGATTGAAGGTTCAGAAAAGGTACATTTTCAAGGTATGACTTCTTTAGGTATATATTTTAAATTTTTGAGAAGATAATCATATTGACAGATTAATAAGGATATATTAGTAAGTGCATCTTTCCATAGAGAATGTATATTGAAAGTTTCAAGGAGGCTGAAAATAATGATATATGAATCATTACAATTCCATTAGTCAAATTGTGTTTACAAATCATTACATTTCAGGTGTTTAAGAAAATTATGATCTATGTTCAATTGAGATGAAGATTACAAATAAATTGAGCAGCCCATTTTAAAAAGATGGCCAACACATATTTGCTTTTGATAATAATCTCTCCCCCTTTGCAGGTTTAATTTTTTTGTTTGTTGAGAAACCTCCCCCTTTGCAGTTGGTTGGCCAATCATTAATTCTATTAATGATTGGATTTAGAATGTCAGGTTAGTTGGGTGATAACATGGTTTTAAGTTGCAGAAGTATCTAACAATGATTTATCATATATATTTTGAATTTGAGGTAATGTAACTACTACAAATGCTTAGTCACATAAAAATATTAATAGAGAAAGACAAAAGGATATGTAGTATGTTATTCAGCTGAAGATATGGCTGATAGGGCTGATAGCAAGGCAAGTTATTCTTTTTGGAAAATTTTTAAATGAGCCAAAAGCAACTTCTAAATTGAGTTCTATTTGTAATATTGCACTTTATGTATATACTAATGTTTCTCCTGTAATTATGTGACTCATATGGATTTGTTGTGCTAGGGAAATCATGGTCCAATCCCAATACTTTTTTGCAGTGCATTTGCATCAAGTAGAATTCATGTATGTAATTTCAGCCAATCTGATGTAGATATGGGAATAAGGAAAAAGTATACCACTAATGCTTGGGAAGCCTAAGTATACCACTGATAATATAGCAGTCCTATAGGTAAGTGCTCTGCTTATAATCCTTTTGGAGATTACTTTATGGGGATATTTAGATTTTCTTAAGAATTTTGATTCATGGGAACTGTTTTTGTTAAGGTGGTGATGTCATTGTTACAAAAAGAGGAAAATGAAGTTTATAAGAGGCCTAAATCTGGGATAAAGAAAGGGTATTTCTTTCCCCATTGTTAGGAAGTTTGAATATGCAAAATATTGATAACCTAATAAATTTTTGTTAGTTATGTTGTCACTTTTGTTCGTGTCATCAACCTAAAAGGTATAAAGGTACTGTGATTGATAAATTAAAGTGCTTCTTAAGAACTTTTTATACATTTATTTTTATCCTACTTAGTTTCTGAAAATATTTTTTTCATCTATTCTTTGTTTGCCAATATCTGTTTCTTTCTAATGGTCAAGGTTTCAGTGAGTTATTTGTTAAAGTTATATATTGTGTTGAATTCTTTTTTATTTTATTTATCATTTGCATCTCTTTTTAAAAAGAAAAGTTTTGCACGTCACTTTTTAAAAAAGATAGCATCCTAAGGCCGTGGAAGGTAATTAGAAGAAGCCAATAGATATATATATATATATATATATATATATATATATTTTGGCAGTGTATGCCTAAGTTTTTGTTGGCTTGGTTCCTTATTTCTTTGCCATAGTCAAACATTCTATTTATTTGTTTTTGCTTTTTATATTTTTTGTTGGCTTGATGAGTGCAGGGGAAAGTTTCCAAATTCTTATTAAACTTGCAAGATTATGAATACCCACACACCATTTTGATATACAATTCTTTCTCTCTCTCTCTGAATTCAGTTATGCCAGATTATTTTTGTCCAAGATCAGTATTATGCGGAAGCAGCATGTTGATTCGTGTAAGTTTCAAATAATTTTAGTCACTGATTGCTATGTAAGTTTTGTAGTTTTGGGTTGCAGAATTCGTAATTTTGAAAATTGAATACAATTGCAATTCACCCTATTTGTTTTGGTTATTTGTTGTATTATAAGAACATAATACGTTCACTATGGTGATTTGAAAGCTTTTCCTTGCTTTCAAGAGGTGCTAAATCAAATAAATATAAGACACATTGGTGAGAATCTATGATTCCATTTAGTTTTGGTGAGAATCTGTATCTTCCTAAGAAACAGTGTAACATTTGCACAATACCTCTCTTTGTATCTTCCTAAGAAACAGCGTCCATTCGATTTACGCCATCTTTGTTTGTTTGTTTCTCTACTTTGTTTTTTGAAGAGATTTTTCTTCCCTTTGTTTGTTTATCTTAATGATACATTTTTCTGTGATTATTGTTTCTCCATAAGATTTTTTAATGTTCCAAACCATAAACTCAGATTGAATGTAGGTCTGCCAATAATGTAGTTATGTTTCCCAATTCGCCTTGAACTAATGTAAATGACTGCCGTTTTTGTTATCTTTGGTCCCAAAGTGGTTGATTTGAAAGTGTATAAGCTGGATGAAGGGTGGGGTCGATGGGAGTTGGAAAAAAAACTTGGGTGATTGAACTTTTGTTTTGGGTAATGATTTTTGTTTACTGATTTCGGCTGAAGAGTTTACTGGGTATAAAAGGAATTGCATTTTCTTCAATGATCAAAATGGAACTCATGTTTTCTTTCTAATATCCATCCATCCTGGCTTCTCTCAAATTTGCTTTAGACCTATGTAAGATAGTACACTTACAAAGTTTCTTATTGAGTTAAAATAAAGGAAGACATTATGAAATTGAGAAGTTGATTTTTAACAGCATAATGTGCTTGCGATTTACTTTTTTTGTTATACAGATCAAAAAGAGTGGTGGATTGGGTTCCAATAACTTTCTTTTTGGGGACCTGAATTTGAAGCAAAGAAATAGAAAGAGAATGTGTAATACAGAATTCAATTTAATTTTCAATTTCTGTTTTCCATCCTACCTGTTCTGCTGTTTTTGAAGAGTGATTGAAATTGTAGAACTTTGAAATCTGAAAGTGTAATGTTTTTTATACAAAGTTGATCATCTCTTAGATTTTAGTTAATATTCCACTCTATCTGCATAATTACTAGGGTTAGATACCTTAAACTTTTATATTAATGGTAGATAATTGTAGATAGTGTATGCAGCAGCCAATGTGGCTGATCGCAGATACTTATTTTTATTGAGAAAGTGATTTATATATAGATACTTTATTAGTCATTATGAAAATGAAATAATGACTAAAAATTTGCTAAAAATTCTGCTACACCAATAAAATATGGACATCTAATCATGGTTAAAGACCATTTTAAAATCTGTCTGTCAATGATCATATGGAATTTTCAACTTAGTGCTATTTTCCCAATGTTTTTAACATGTGAAAGCAATTAGTTGGATGGTGTGGAATAGTAAATGTGGGTATTGTTAGAGAGAATATGATATTTTGTGTGTTGAATGAATGGTCCAAACTCCATATTTTGGGCAAAATTTCAGGTTGAAGAAGGGACATAAACTATTAATTAGTAGTGCTTCATAAGTAATAGTTATCTTTAAAGTTTGCAAAATGAACCAATTTGATTGCTATGCCAATCTAGACACTAATGTGTCATGAATTTGGCATATTAGCAACAAAATTCTGGAATTTATGATTAATTCTCTTAGCAACCAAACATTGCAACCTTTTTCTTTTTTTATATTTATATTTTTAAATTATTGAAGGAATATCTTTTGAGGACCTTTCCCAACAAACAGATTGAAAACCAATTGCTTTATGGACATTTGCAAGATTTCGATAGTTTGAGACTTATTAATTTATTAATCCTTGATAAGGAGGGTATAAAAAAACCTTGAACCAATTAGTTAGAACTTATGAGATTTCAATTAACATTTTCTCTAGATCATGTGTTGATGCTAAGTTATGTCTGTCTTTTAGAAGAACACCTACACATTAACATCATTATCTCAACAACTAACCATCCACCCCCTTTCCTATTTTAAGCTGATTGTTTTCTAATTCATAAAATGATCCTGCACATTGCGCAGGTTAAATACTAGTATATATAATAGCAGTAGCCTTTAAAGAGATGCTGCCACGTTAGGAAAAAAGACCACTTAAAATGCTGACACGTTCACAATTTATTCTTTAAAAACCCGCACGGTGCACCGTTTTGGGAGAGTCTTATAAAAGCCTAACCTGCTTATTAAAAAAAAAAAAAAAAAACATAAAAACCCAAAACAGACATACTCTGTAGAAAGGAAAGGGGAACCAAGAAAGAGAACGGTAGAGAAAGAACTTCGGTCTGTTTGGAGATAGAAAAATCTGAGAAGAAAGTCAAGCTTTGCCACCATCAGACCACTATGCCCTCCACCGGTATGGTCTCTATTTTTTTTTGGTAACGTAGGTCAGCGTACTCCCTTCCTCTTCAAATAATGTTTTCGTAGTTTGAAAGATTGAAACTCCTCACCATTGCTTTTCCTATTCGAATTAGAATCTTAAATCTTCAATATTTCTATGTTTTTGAATTCAAAACCGGCAATTCCCCTTACTTAATTTTCTAGGGTTCTTCTTTTACCCCTTTTTTAAAAAAAATTATATATTCTCTTTCTTTGGATGCTTTGGTTTCAAATTATCCCTCTATATTTTTTTTTGGTGGTAACATTAGGGATTTTGCCCTTGATTTACTCTGGTTAAAAGTCAAAATTCACCTTGGATTATTTATTTAAAATCTGAATGTATTAGGCGAACAACTTAATATGCAATTTGTTTGATAAAATTACTGATCGGTCTTTTGTTTTACTCTAGAATTCTTAATCCACGTTGCCAATTAAATTGTGAAAGGTTGTTTCGTACGCATCTCAAAACTCTAATTTTTTTTTTTTGGGTTGAATGGATTTTGATTTGATTCGTTTTTGGGTTTTCTATCAAAATGTTTGTTTCCTCAATTTTAGATATTAAGAGGGCGTTTGGGCTAGACGTTTTCTTGCTGATGCGCGTTTGCGTTTTCCGCGTGGGACCCACGCTACAGTAACACAGCAAACACCTCCCTTTTTTTTTTTTTTTCTCGCGTTTCAAGAGTGATCAGTTACTGTGCAGCCGTATGTGTGGACTTTTCCAATGTGAACAGTGCATTTGTGCACTGTTCACGGACCCACAAATTCCACTTTTCACAATTTTTTTATTAAAAATGAGTCCCACGGTACTATTCACATATTTAAAAAATATTTCGCTACAGTGTTTTCAGTTTCAGCAAAAATAAGCTGAATCCAAACGGACCCTAAGATTACAGATATCACTAAATCATTGAGATTAAATAAGTGTAAGATTGAAATCATTGGGTATTTCCATTTCTAACATTTATTTTCCTTCTTCAATCTTATTTTAGGCTTTTCCTGCCGGAACAACACGCACTAGATAGAGTCCGTAAGGCATACAGAGATAAGCGTATACCGTAACCGGTAAAGTTTTTTTTTTTTTTTTTTTTTTTTTCTCCAACTTTGGGGATTGAATATGATTTAGGTTTGAATTTCTTGGTTGGATTGATTTATATTTAGGTATTTGGGCTACATTAGGTTCTGATTTGTATAAGATTAAAGAATAACCTTGCAAGTATTCTCTGTGCTGTCGCCCTTTTTAAGCTCTCTCTCTCTCTCTCTCTCTCTCTCTCTCTCTCTCTCTCTCTCTCTCTCTCTCTCTCTCTCTCTCTATATATATATATATATATATATATATTTGAGAGAGAGAGGGAGGCAAAGATGGAGGAGTACGAGGAGCTTGACATGGTTAACATAGAAAACACCAACAACGCCAATGGAGCAGTAATGCGTTTTCCTTTTCTTTTATTCGATTCATTCATACCCCTTAACATCAAGCTTTTTGTTGTTTTAACTAATGCAATCTGATCAAAATTACCCAATTAAACAAAAAGACAGTATTTTGGGACACCCATTCCAAACCAAATTGGCGTATGTTTTCATAAAAATGATTTCAGAGAATAAAAATGGTTTATCTGTCTTATTTCACTAATGTTGGTATTGGCGTATTGGTACTGAGACAGTATTTTAGATTGGTCTATTATTGTTGTTAACCATCAAAATTTTGCTCATGTGGTTGTTTAGGTTTGTTGGTAGTAATAGTTGTAATACATGCAATTTTTTTTTTGTTCACATGACACCAGCCTCCATGAAACCAAGTGTTGTTGTTTCTCTTACACATACATGCATTTTTTTTTTGTTATTCTAGAAGTCATAATACATGGAGATTGATAAGGAAGAAGATAAGTAAGGAATGTGATGCTATGTTATTGATTTAATCAAGGCAAGATGTATTTGTTGGCCTTCTTTTCTCAATGTCATTTTTTGTGGGATGTAAAAACATGACTGGCTAGGTTGCTTATGCCTCTAGACAATTAAAGAATTTTGAACAAAAATTACCCAACTCATGATTTGGAATTGGCTGCTGTAATTTTTGCTTTGGATCTGAAGGTAAAGTATTGAGTGTTAATAATAGGCCTTTGGTAACAAAATTGTACACTTTCAGTTTACTTTTGGCTAATTGTGAAAATAAAAAATGGTTAAAGCAGGAGGGAGTGGATGTGGATGACACAAAGAAACGGTTGAAGGAAATGGGGGAAGAAGCGGCTGCACTGCGTGAGATGCAAGCCAAGGTCGAATCCCATATGGTTCTGCAAGGTTTTTTCTTCTTTTGTTTTTTTGGGTTTAATTTCACAATGTCAGAGATTATGATTTTTTTTTCCATCGATTTAATTTTTATTGAAATTGATTAAAAATATAGAAAATGTTAAAGATTGAAGTAGTATTATTATATGGTTTGGAGCATATGCCTCAGATTGGTGTAATGGTTTCAATTTGAATATGGCTGGAAAGAATTTTAGGAAATAATCATGGGTTCTGAGGGTGATAGTCTTTTGGAGTCCCAAAATCCCTATAAAAAATTTAAGGACTATCAATTTTAATTATCTGAGATAATTCTTTATCCAAAATAATATATATATATATATATATATATATATTTATATATATAGGACAACACCTTTAAGAGGTGTGCTTTGGTGAGTGCCTTTCGCCCAAGCGATATGTTTTTGCAATCACATCTACTAAACCTAGCAAAAGTGGCTTATGCATTGGGTATGAATTTTATGTTTGATACTCTTAGCCTAAGTTTAGTGTATTTGGCCATAAAGTTAGGGGATTTTTTTTTTTTTTTTGGGTGTTAAATAAAAAAAAAAAAAAAATTTGGATGACTCACATTATGAGGATAAGCTAAGAGACTTGGCACCTCATTTTAGAGAAAAAAATGGACCACTGTTTTAATGGTAAGTTACGCATCCCTCCACCTATAAGGCTATAACTTATAAGGGAAGAAAATGTCAATTGAGATTGAGGCATTGAGCTCATTGGCGTAAATGGATGGCTGTATCACTTTATATCAATGATGATGATGATTACATTCACACATATCTTGCATTCCATTCTTGAAAATTAATTGAGAATCTGTTTGGTAGTAAGAAAAAAATAAATAAAACAATTGTTTAAGGAATTGCAACCAGTTCTGAAGGCTCTTTTTATTTTAGATTACATTTGTTAGCTTACTTTGCTAATCTATGAATTGTGGATTACTTCTGATATTTAAATACCATAAAATTTCAGCAAGTTGAGGTGACAAGTAGAGAATCTGATATGCAATCATATGAGAAAATTCAGTAATTCAAGGCTTTATGCGGTACTTAACTCAATTGAGATGATTTCTTTTCAATTTGAGAATGATGAAAGTTTATGATTTACCTAAATTATAGTGTAATATACCAAGTTATTTTAGACATTTTTCTTAATCCTCTCATACTTTTAAGGTCTATTTTGGAAGAGAATGATGGGTGGCAAAAGCTTATAAATTGAGAGCTCACACATTGAAGAAGCCACAATATCAGGTTATATGTCTTTAGAAAACGTTGATCCTTGGTCTTACTATAGTTTGATAGTACTACAATTTGATGGTGGGCATGATATTCTGTGTTTATTTCAGACTTTTGGTTGTGCTATAAAGTAATATGTTCTCCTTTAGTGCTTCTTCTAGGTACTATTTATCTATTTCATTATGTTATTTACCTCATTCGATGCCTTTTATGTTGTAACATATCATAAAAAATATTCCAAAGTTATTACTTGAATACCAAAAGAAAATTACAATTGTATGGTTTTTAGTAATTTTTTTTAGCAAGTCAATGTCATTAAGTTTTGTGATAGGTTATTTGCAAGATTAGCAAACTTACAATACTATTATGTAATTCACAACTTAATCACAAAAGGTATCCATTCATGATTAGAGAATAACTACCAGAGGCACAATTGCAATTTGATTCTGCACACCAACTTGGAGTCTCATTGAGTGTCTCATTTAGAACCTACTGTTTATCATTATATAAGCATTACCAAAAATGTATACACGCACACACTCTCAAAGAGATGTCATCATTGTCAAAAACATCAGAACAATTCTCCTTGCATCCTCTCAAAATAAAAGCAATACTTATTTAAGTTCTGAAGAATAAATCTATTGAAATGGTGTTAATGGTTACCCTGGATGGATTTTTTGGGAAAATTTCATTGATAATTGAAAAGTTGTTTCTAATGTATATATGTATAATACAATTGGTTAGGTAGATTAGGTAATAATCATTATGAGTTATCTAAAAATGACCATAATGATCATTATTGCTTAGAAGTTAATCAATATCTAATATACATTTTAGTTGATTTAGGAATCATCAAGATCAATTATTGCTTAAATTCTATGAATTTTTTATGCTTTTAGATAGTGCTGTTTGTATGGATGCTTGACTTTTATACCAATCTTCAATGCCTACATTATAATGATTCTTAGTTATTTAAGTTGAGTACCTCTATTTATCCTAGCCAAGGACTGATGATTTATTATCTATGGAGAGCAACATATTGGTATTTTATTCAAAAATTGGCATGCATGATTTACATTAATTAAAAACAAGTGTTAGATTTAACAGATGACTTGGTCAATTAGGAATAATAACACCAAAGCTCTAGATGGAGTAAGAGTTGCTACTCACACTAGGTGAATACCGATTATAATTCAAATTATTCTTATGTTTGTGTGTTACATTGCTATCTCAACATTTTATAGCAGTAACATGCTTATAGCAGAGTTATTTTTGGGTTTGATTTACTTAAATGATATGTAACTATAAATCTCTCTTAGAAAAAGAAGGATTTCAAATGGGGTGTTATGCATGTGGCTGAATGAGCAAGGATACAAGGAGGAAAGCATTTTTAGACAAACAGCTCAAACTCAACAACAAAACTCAACAACAAAAATAAGATGGAATCCAGAATCTCGCCTTTTGTTTAGAGTACTTAAGATATATATATATTTTTCTTTAACATTCATTCTTATTTCATGAAGTCCTTATGTCTCTCATTCTCTTTAGTGAATGATGTAAATGTGATGTACTTTTGTTAAGATTGAATGCTGGTATTTTCTTTTGGAATGTTTGGAATTATTATGTTGGACATTGAGGTGATTTTGATTGAATTCTCCCAATATCGTTTAAGTATTTTTCAGATTCCACTTGCTTCTTCCCAACAATCCTATTTCTCCTTCTTCTTCTTTTTTCCTTTTGAGTAGAACCAAGGTTGTTTGTATATTTGACGTTTTGACCCTCTATATGTTAAATATCTCATAAATCTACTATATGTCATAAATCTACTATATGTTATTTCTAGAAAACCAAGCAATCTAATTTTATAAAGTGAATATATCCAATCTCATTAAATTAGATCACTACATAATCAATATTTAATTATTTTAAAGTTTAAACACTAATTTTTTTTAATCTTAATCAATATATTAATAATATTATAATAATTGATAACTATACAAAAAATGAAAAAAAAAAAAAAGGAACAACAAAAAACAAAAATTAAATGTGATTTAAGGTTTTGTTTGTTTTAATGAGTAGATGGTTATGTGTTGTATTTTGAAAATAGGTTAATGACAAATGCTTTTGAAAAACAATTAAAATGAGAAATGAAAGACATTGCTCTAACTTCTTCACTATAGCCTCAATAAATTGTAAATGGTTTTTCTTAACAATATTTCTAATGTAGTGAATATTTATTCAATTTTTGATGTTATGATTTCAGAGTTGTTACATTGATCTATGATCTATGTGATCAAGAGCCTCATTAGTGAGGATGTTTCTTTCTGCCCTTTTGGTCATATTTTTGCCTCAGCTAAAGCCATCACAGATTCCATCAATCACAACCTAGCTAAACATGTTAGAAATGTTAGAGGTTTCTTGGTGTGAAAGGAGAATGTTCCTTCACACCTTCAATCTGCACTTTCAACTGATTACGCCTAATTTTTCTTTAATGAAATTTCATGATATTCTTTCTAAAAAAAAATTCTTAATAATATCTATCATAAATATTTGCACATAAGATTTAAAATAGTTTATTATGTATCGAGTTATTATTAAAATTTACTTGATGTAAATTTTTAATACTTAGTTTAATGCTCAAAATGATGGTAATCCAAAAAAAGCATAATCAATTGATTACAAGAGGATAAACAAATGGATATGCAACATTACCCAAATGAATTTTAATGTATTTTATTATATTTTTATGTGAAGTTGATTGAATTTTGACCATGTAAAATGTTCCTAGGCATTGTGCAGATTAAAAGCTAGTTTCAATAAATTCGGAGTAATAGATATAAAATTAACCAAAATCTGATTTTAGCAAATAATATTCAATAAATTATTTTAAATTAAGATGATATAATATAATAACTATCTTTTCTTTTCTTTTCTTTTCTTTTGAAAAGGAATATATAATAACAGTCAAATTGGCAAAAACTTTTTAACTTTTAGTTTTTTATATTTTATACCAGTTTCATTCATTTTATTTATTTTTTATTTTTTATTTAACAAAGTTAGCTTTTAATTTTTATCACACATTTTTAAATATAAAAAATACAAAAAACTATATCTTAGGTATAATACAATGCAACTACAGGACATCCAAACAGGCGCTACAAATTTCACTGTGAAAAAGAACATGCACCCCAATCAACCAGAAATGATAATCACAAAGCACATAGCATCCTAGAAGTCGGTATACCACACGGTGCATGTAAACTAGGGTAAAATTAAAAAGAATCACCAACCAACTAATGGCAAGCTAATGGCATTTAGATCAGCAAAAGAATTGGCCATTTGGGAGACCAAATGTAATTCTGGCAGCAGATGACAACAGCCGATTGACTTTAAAAAAATTAAACATACAAAATCAAACAGAAATGAATATCAAATCCAGTAATATTACTAAAAAAATCAAATTCCAAGGCAATGCCATCGATGCAAATAATATCATAAAAGAACCAGATAAATAATTTGTCATCAGAGTAAACAAATAAGTAGTCAGGTAGCAAACAAACAAAAATTAAAAACCATTCAAATATCGTTTAACATTTCATCAACGCCAACCTAATTCAAAATTTCTCTAGACTCTCAAAAGCATATTTCATAACTCAAGTAACTATTGCTTTATCCACTCATTTTTAACTCTTTGAGGCTATCTTTTCCTTCGCCTTTTGAATCTTCAAAACCTTTTTCACAATCTTTTGCTCTTCAACCAAGAAGGCTCGGATTATCCTACACACAAAAAACCAAAAGCAAAAACAAAAAATATATTAACTCAGAACATGCTCTATTGACTTTTAAAAAAAAAAAAATAGAACAAAATCATTAGGTGCTGCACCTCCAGAATAGAACACAATCATTACCTCTCCCTAACAGCACCTCCAGACAGCACACCACCATATGCCCGATTCACAGTCCTTCGGTTTCTAGGCAATCTAGACCTTTTGTATTCAGCAGGTCTCAAGTGAGGAATCTGCAGAGAGACCAACATTGAATTAGATTTGACTGACCTCTTATCATATTCATGATGATCATAAAATCTTTTAAGTAAAGCAAACAGGAAACTATGTTAATTGTGAAAATCAAGATACCTCTCTCTCTCTTACACACACACATGCATGTCAACACAAATGCACAATAAATGCTTTTTGAACACTCCCGTTATGAATCCCCCAGAGTCAAAACCAACTTCAGGCCACAACATATATAGCTCTTCTTATAGATTGTATGGTCTTAATATTTGTAGTAGAATGTGATAGTTTGAGATAAATGCAGCATCTCTATTTTCACGGGGCAAGGAATATAATAAGAAAGAATAACTTAGCAACAAATGAGCATGTTTTCGCATTTTTCATTTAAATTTACCTACAAGTTACATAATTATGTAATAAATTGCTAATTAGAGAAAATAAAATCAGTAATGGTTCACGCATAAGTAAGCTTGTTCAGAGTCAAGCTCAATTCCCAGCAGCAGCATCACTTTCATGGTTTGGGGGTTTGGGGGGATCCTGCCCAGAAATAATTACTCTCCATTCTAAAAGACATGAGAAGGTAAGATGCTAAGGGTGGAGGAAATGATTTTCATTTTTTACCTAATAGTAATTCTTATGCATGCTACTTGCAATTTTGTAGATTTTGTTCTAGCTGGCTACATAGTATTGTAATATTGATTTTGTACTTTTACATTGCCTTTTACCAAATGTCTTGGAACTCACATCTAACATTTATTTGAACTTCATTTTTGATCAATCAGTGTCTGCATGGTGTTATGGTGGTTAATATGTAGTGTTGTGCACTGAATTTATTTTGTAACCGTAATGTCTGTGGTATTTGGCTCACTTTTGAGGGACAAGAATGTAAGGATCAACAGTTGCATTGCATTTTTTGAATTGGACAAGCTAAAATGAGCTGAGCGTATTGATGCCTCACATAGGAACCACATAAACTTATTATCACCAAAATGGACTCATGCCTATCTTACATCAACTACTATACCCCTAAATAGCACATTACCACAAATTAGGTTCCCATAATCAGACAAAACAAACAAGGAACCATGACAATAACAATAACAACAACAACAACAACAACAGTGCACTCGTATATTATCATATCCACCACTACACAAGTTACAGATCCACAAATAGCAAAATTACTATCACAAATTATAACTACAAATCCCAGACACATTTTCAGATTTAGCAAAAGACCCAATACTCCAAAACACAAATATGTAGATACTACATACCCCTTGGATTCTCTTGCCAGTGACAGGGCACTTGGGTCCACTTGCCCTCTTCTTAGTGGTCTGATACACCAACTTCCCACCTTAAAAATCCACACAAAAACAAAAACATTAACACAAACCCATATCAAAAAATCAAACCCAAACCTCAAAAACCCACAAACCCATATCCAAAAAACCAAACTAAAACACCATTTTCCAAAAAAAAAAAAACAAAAACCCAATATCAAAAATTTAAGATTTTTAAGCAAAGTTCAGTGGTTTTTTTACCAGGGGTCTTGACGACCCGGTGCTGGTTGGACTTGGTGGCGTAGCTGTGGCGCTTACGATAGGTGAGCCGCTGCACCATTTTCAGGTACTCTCCGTTTGAGGCTGTCTCAGATGGGTGTGTGTTTTTGTGTGAGAGTGAAAAACAAAAGGGGTATAAATGATTGAAGAAAGTGCATAAATAGGGTTTTGGGTCTAAGAAGCCCTAGATCTGACGGTTCTGGTGAGATTGGGATTATTATAATAACGGTTTGGATTAAGTTAAAAGTCATGGGGCTGGACAAAGGTTTATGGTATGTGATATGGGCCGGACTATTTTCTTCTAATTTTTAGTATGGGCTTGGATGAGAGGGTGCAATGCAAATTTATGTGGGCTAAATTTCTTGTGAATAATGCCCTATTATTGAAACAAGCCTAATAATTGTCATCCAAATAATTAAAAAAAAAAAAAAAAAAATTCCCCAAATTCATTAGGTGCGTTTGCCGTTTGGCCCAAACCGTTAACCTTTTTCTTTTTGTTTTTTTTTTTCTTGAGAATTTTTTTTTAAATTAAAAAAATTAGTTTTTATTTGTTCGTAACACATTTAACATAGCTACTAAAAAATATATTTTTTGATAATTACTATGCAAATAAGCTATCAAAATTTATGGTTCCCAAACGGACTCGTATACATCAAAAAAATCTATTGGACTTTGTGGAGCCTAATTGTGTTTGATCCGGATGACGACCCGATCCGAAATGAGATTGACATAGTTTTTGAGAGAGAGAGAAACTGTATTGCCACACTTTATATTCTTCCCCTGATAATAGTAAAATCCCTACAATTCTGTGGACGTAAGCAAATTGCCGAACCATGTAAATACTGTATTGTATTTGTGATTTTTTTTTTTTTTTGGCGTGTGTTTTTTCTATTTTGTTTCTCATAGGTTTGGGAATTTCGTGTTAATTCCCTACAAAATCTTGTCTAATGAATATACAAAAGTCACATCTTTATAGAGTATAAGGGAGGTGATTGGCAAAGTAATCTTTAAGTCTAACTTTTTTTGGTTGACAAATACGCAGTGATTTAAATTTTTAATATTGGGTTATGTAATTGAAGACTTGAAGTGTCTTGGGATACTCATCTGTTAGGGAGCTTTAATATATATATATATATGTGTGTGTGTGTGTGTGTGTGTGTAAGGACCTGTTTTGTGTTCCTAGCCCAACACGTGGATGGACTTAGGCCCAAAAAACCCAAAAACAATGAATTTGTAAAGAAAGGGTTAGAAAAATGGGCTTTAGTTAACCAAACAACGAGTTAGATAGGTTTGATGATAGATGAATGAAAATACACAAGTGTAAACTGAAGAAAAAGACGCACTTGGCGAAATCTGAGGACATTGGTTCTTATATAAAGTTCTATGGTAATGTTACAAATTTGATTGTAGATTGCTATAGTGTTTCTTTCTTGGATTTTCCGATCCTCCTATCTTACCCCCTCCTTCTCATTTTATACTGTCTTCATCTTTCATTTTCACCTTCCACGTACATTCTAGACGGTTGGTTTGGATACTTGTCCCACCAGCACTCCCCATAAGTCCTCATGTAGCAGCTGTAAGGCTGAAATCCACTGTTCAGGCATCACCTCTATATTAATGCGACCAGAGAGTTAGCTGCAGTGCATTTAATGCGGAGGCATCAGTTTTCTTCTAAGATATTTTGGGACTCCTCCTTATTTGATGTCTTTACAATGCTTGTCTACTCCAACTAAATTTCCCAGATCGTCACCCTTACTGATAAACCATCTCTTAGGACCTCGGCTTTGTCTAGCCGGGGACTCCTTCATCCTCGGCACACTCTCTTGAGCTATTATGACCAAATCCCACCTTTTATTCATCAACACAGTCTCCTCTGACGAAGACTTCTCCTCCTCGGGCAGATCCTTGTTCTCGGCTTGGGCCACAGGCCCAATATACGAGTAGATAATGAACTTTTGAGCCCAAGGGCCCTACAATATATATATATATATATATATATATATATAAGGACAAGGTTTAGCTATAACCTTACTCAATATCTTTTTACTAGAGATAAATTTTAACAAATTTACCATTAAATTACATTTTCTTCTTATTTCCTCTATACTTGCAAAATTTCTAGAAAATTAAAAATCAATAACTATGTCATCAATAAATTTTTTAAATTGCAAGTTTTTATAGTTTAAAATTATGCATAAAATATAAATTTATAGATCATATAGTAAATAATATCCGACTAACACAAAATTTGAAATGTGTACTAAGAGCATAAAAATTATACAATTCAATGGTTAAATTTTCAAAATATGTAGTATTGTTTATTTTATTGAGTAAGATTGTAGCCTTAACCTACAACAAATTTTATAGCTAAACTTTGTCCTATATAAGAGTTAATTAAGTGGATTTTAGGTTTAGATTTTGATGGTGTACTAGAAAATTAACCAACTCCAAGTTCGTCCATAATAGTCGTCCAGGGCAAGAATGGAAAAAGCCGGCCTATATGGAATACTCGTCCATGACAAGGTCGTCTGTCCATAAAATGTGCGGAAGACCTCTATACATCCCAACTCTGCACAAGTCTTGGGCGACCCCCGCATTCCTACCGAGCACAAGAACCAAGGTTCATTACTACAAACCATTCCCAATAGCGGTTATGGAAAACAAGACCGAGTGATGTAACTTCCATAGTGGTTATGGAAGTTACCATCGAGTTTTCTGAGCTCCTTAATTTTAGGGGAAGTTATCAGATAAATAACCGTTTCCCTAAACCTATATAAACACTTATCTCCAACAATCAAAGGTATGTTTTGACTTCCTAAAAAGACAACCCCTAGAAGTTTGGAATTCTATATTTTCGGAAGAGAGGAACTAACTTCATCATAGGAGGATTTGTGGCCAGTCAACCCTGGTCTCCTCTGATCTTTGTTTTCTTTTTTTTCAAGCCCTCCAAATCATCAAAGTCCGCACCATCCAACTTACTAATTTTCTAAGAAATATCAGATTTATGTTTTTTTTTTTTTTTTTATGTGTAAGTATAGACATGAAGTATAAATTTTGCCACTTCTCTTTAATTGTAGCCCCCAATAAATTTTCAAACACTAATTAATGCAATTAATAGAAGAGACTATTTAAGACGAGAATAATGATTTTTTTTAAAAGGAGAAGGGTGGCAGATTGAACCGGCAACACAAAGTCTGAAGGATGGGTAGTTAGAGCTTAGTCCATTGGTAATAATAAGATGTGAATAGTTAGGCCATACTTACACTTAGCCCATAGCCTATGAAATCTAAAGTTTAAGCCCAAACCTGGCTGGCTTTCAAAAAAAAAAAAGCCCAAACCTGGCAAAACTAAAACTTGGGCTTTACGTTGTTAAGCTCAAAGGTAAGCCCAACATTATATTTGCTGAAAGTAGAATTCCGTATTCACTAACTAAAACATGTTACAAAACCTAAAAAAAAAAGTTACAAAATAGATGAGGAGGGGGAGGGGATATGTCATATGTATCAGTCTACCAAGGGTTATACCCCTTAAGTCTTATACAAAATTCTGCAAATCAAAATTTGAACTGTAATTGAATTTTACTAGTTTTTCTGGTTGAAAACTTACCCTCTTGGCCAAAAGTTTGGCACATTGGTTAGCCTTACGTAACACGTGTCAAGATACCGTATCACCCTCCTCCATGGTCAGCTTAGCAGTTCCCTACTATGCAAAACCAAAGGAGCCAACACAGGAGGAAAACAAATGTGAGACTTAGAAGTTATAAAATTTAGTGTTGTTATAGAATCAATATCAAATATTACATCACTGTAACCCATCTGCCAAGTCATGTATAATCTTTGTCTTACTGCCTATAACTCTAATTGCTTGCTTATGGATGTTCCAATGTTTAAGGAAAACCCCTTGGTCCAATAGCTATTAGTGTCACGAAGAATTCCAATTGCACCTACTTCCCAGAGGTCTAGAGAGCTCCATCAAATCCAAATGACTTTGGTTACTAGGAACTGGTTAAGTAGAAGAATTTATTGGCTAATAGACATTTTGAAAAGTGGTTTGGTGTATGTATTGGTTGATTATTTCAAAAAATAAAATCACTTTGAGCTACTGATTTAATCTAAGAATTCAACGGAGGGTCCGGATTAGGTTCAGTGTCCACTGTCCAATGACACTAGACTTGTTTGGATTGTAATACATGTCTATTTTTGGACACGTGTCATCATCCGACTGGGTCTAATGCACTGGAAGCACTGAACCCAAACCTACCCCTTCAATGGAAGGGAAGGGTATATCAATCATTGATGATTTCAATGTTTTGATTCGCCCACAGGCCCCACACTTGTTGACCCAATAACACTCTCTAAGAACCTAGGATTTTTTTTTTTTTTTTTTTTTTTTTTTTTTTTGAGAGTTTCAACTTATGACGTCCGCTCCTGATGATAGCTTTTTATCATCAGACCAAGACACCAATCAATTTTTGATGTAGACAGGGATTGAACCTTAAATCTTTTATTCAACCATCAGAGACTTTATCGGTTGAGTTAACTGAAACCCACATTAAGATATGGTTTCTATGTGATCGTAACGGGGGCATTTATGAGTTATTTTAATTTTATTTAGGGCTCATGACTTTCATATTCAATCCCACTTTTCAACGGGAGATTAGGGAAAGAATTAAGATGATGGTACCTTGAAGATTGGGCCACAAATAAGAGAGTCCTGAGTTTGATGGAATAGTGGTAGAGTGGTGGTTTAATAATAAGCTCATTCTTAAGGTTCGTTTGAATACAGTTTATTTTGTTGAAAATTGAAAATACTGTAGCAAAATAATTTTTAAATGTGTGAATAGTACCGTGTGACTCATTTTTAATATTTTTCTAAATAAAGTAGTTATGAGTCCTGTAAACAATGCATGAGTAGTGCGTGACCAGTGCATGAACAGTGTACTTTGTCTCCTAAAAACTGAAACGCGTGCATAAAAAAAACAAAAAAAAAAAAGTGAATAACGCAAAACACCATACGCTAGACGCAAGAAAATAATTCCTATCCAAACGTATACTTAATTGGTAATTAGATGGTTAAAGATTGAGATGACAATTATTTTATATCTAAAAAATATTGGCTTCCTCCAATTGAATTTCCTCTCTAAAAAGCGGTCCTAGACTCCTAGGACTGCTTGTCTAAGAGGAGAGGACCACAAGAAAGCCAATTGTTAATCCAAACGTTTATACGGTCAAAGCCTCCCATAAATTTTTTGGGTTGGTCCAGAGTCTCCATGCTAGGTTGGTAAGTAGAGCCAAATTATTTTGTTTGGATTTATGAATGAAAAGGCCCCCATAAATTTTTAGCATGGTGACTACGTCTCGAGGACTCTGTCCACAAGAATGCTCAATTAAGTTTATCAAGGGTTTGGCAGATTTTTGTTTGTTTGTATCTTTAGTATGCCTATTGTTGTTTTGGTGAGGAGAGTTTTGGATTTATTTGGGCTAACAACTTTTTTTGAGGGTGAATTTGGGCTAACACTTGGCCTAAGTATTTACAAAAATACTGAATTAGGTATGAGATTTTGACAATCTCTGTTTTGGCCTTACAAAAGAGGGTGATATACTGATATTATCGACAAATAAGAGGTTTAACATGAGCAAGGCAGTGCAATGTTCTCTAGTGGCTTGATCAAGTACCATAGATAATTTAATCAAGCATGATAAAACAAGTATGGTGAGAGTGGATCTCCTTATCTTATGCCTTATAAAAAGGAAAATTATGGAAGAAAAGTACCAATCCACATCATGGAAAAAGTCACACTAGATAGCATATCCATGATAAAATTGACAATGTCCTTTGGAAAATGGTATTTCTCTCAAGTGTTTCAAATAAATCTCCATTCAAGCCTATCATATACCTTATTTAAATCTAACTTCACCACTACAAATTGAATACAACTTTTTTTCCGAAGCATAGTTTCAATTAGATCTTGAACACATTAATGGAGTGGAACCAGTTATCACTAGCCACAGGTAGATGTGAAATATTTGTAGGGCTACATCCATTGACATATTTTTAGTCTTCAAATCTTCCTTACTCTAAAATTTAGGGAGTGAAAATGTAATAATTGAAAAGTATGTATGACAAAAATTTTGTATGGCCAAACCCCAACAGGTAAATAATCTATCCATAAATGACAAGATTTTTTAATTTGAACGGAACTCTAGCGCTTTCATTTTACTTTAAATCTTAAGGGGTCAAAGGTAAAAATTGAAAGTTTATACTAAATTGTGATAGGTCAAACCACATAGGGTGAATTTTAGTTTTCCCTAAAAGCTAGGTTCTACAAACTATAATTTCATCAGTAAGTCAAAAAAAATAAAAATA